>NC_041356.1:6897933-7050433 GCF_900634415.1 Cottoperca gobio | reverse complement strand
GAGAAAGGGAGAGCGCAGAGAGCCGAGAAGAGAAAGAAGGGAAAGAGGAGGCGAGGGAAGCGAAGAGGGAAGAGAGAAGAGAGAGCAAGAGAAAGAGACGCCGGAAGAGAGACGAGCAAGCGAAGAGAGGCCCGAGAAGAAGGGAAGGAGACGAGGAGAGAAAAAGGAAGGGAAGGCGAGAGAGAGAGGAGAAGGAAGAGAGAAGAGAATGAGAAGGAGGAAGAGAGAGGGAAGAGAGCGAGAAGAGAGGGAGAGGAGAGAGAAGAAGAGAAGAGAGGAGGAGGAAGAAGAAGGAAGAGAGGAAGAGAGAAGAAAGGGAAGAGAGAAGAGAAGAGAAGGGAAGGGACGAAGAGAGAGGGAACTCAATCTCTCACCTAGTCACTTCCTCTATTCCCTCTGCGCCACTCTCCTTCTTACTTGTCCTCTTTCCTCTTTCCTCTCTCCTCTCTCTCCACTCCTTTCCTCTCTTCTCTCTTCTCTGCTCTCTCCTCTCTCTCCTTTCCTCTCTGCTCTCTCCTCTCCTCTATCTCCCCCCTCACAGTCACTCATGTCCTGTCTCCCTCTCTCCTGCTCAGGGTCTGGCCCACCTACACGCCCACCACGTCATCCACCGTGACATCAAGGGCCAGAACGTCTTGTTGACTGAGAATGCCGAAGTCAAACTAGGTGAGTGGCCACACAGGTTTTTCCATGTGTTTGCTCACGTTTCCTCAGATCCATCTACAACACCTTGTTGACTCTGGTCACTCTAATTACTCTCTCTAGTTGACTTTGGCGTGAGTGCTCAGCTGGATCGGACAGTGGGGAGGAGAAACACCTTCATCGGGACACCTTATTGGATGGCCCCTGAAGTCATTGCTTGTGACGAGAACCCAGACGCTACATACGATTACAGAGTAAGAGCCTCCACAGAAGTCTCAAACACTCGAAACTTAACTTTTGAGCTGCAACGGTTAGTCGACTAATCACACAGTCGATACACGGGAAAATAATCGGCAACTATTTTTGAAAATCAATTAATCTTTAAAGTCATTTTTATGGCAAAAATGTCAGAATCAGTTTGGACTTTAAGGAACTGGGATGTTAATTTTAAAACATTTTATGGACTAGAATTGTAAAACAGATGTATTGGACCTGTGCACACCTTGATTTGTCCGTGTCCTGGTTAATGTGCGTCCTCTTGTCTCGCAGAGTGATCTGTGGTCTTGTGGTATCACAGCTATTGAAATGGCAGAAGGCGCCCCACGTGAGTACCACGTTATTCTTAATACTAGTGTTTTTGTGCTGGTTCAGTCTCATGAATTCTTATTGATGTTCTGTATGCGTGCGTCTCCTTCCAGCGCTTTGTGACATGCACCCAATGCGTGCGCTCTTCCTCATTCCAAGAAACCCTCCTCCCAGGCTCAAGTCTAAAAAATGGTGAGTAACCACCCAGACAGGATGTGTTCTTTATGCATTTCTATCCTTTCCAATCCTCATTACTCCCTAATAAATCCTGTCACCACAGGTTTTCATCATATGTTATGTATAGATATCAGACCAGGCAGCTACAGAGGCTTGAATCCAGAGCTTGTGCTTTGCTGCAGAGTTGAACATCTGTGGTACACCTGCTCTGGCAGGCTCAGCCTCTCCTGACACGCACTGCAGCGCTGCTCTGGACGCACTGCAGACAAAAGTTTAATTTTTTTGCTAGCACTAGAGCTGAGATGAATTAGTTCCTATTTTAACAGTTTTCTACCATATTCTAAATCCTTAGATCGTGTTATTTCTGAAATGTTTAATTAAAAGTGATTTAAACCCACACCTTGATGGCAGCAGGAGGAATGGTGATGATGATTTCATTGCAGTGCGTCCCATAGTTCAGAGGTGTCATGGTTTATATGTGATGAAAGGTTCAATGCTGCCTGTCCACCTGTATAAAGCTCAATTTACACAGAGAAACCAGAGAGTGCTGCGGAGTGTTTCAGAGACGGGAGGGAGGGAGGAGGGAGGGAGCGTAGCTTGGGCTGATGGGTAATTTGTAATCGGAGCTTGTTTGCAGAAATGTCCGTTTTACTTAGGATCCTTGGATGTGCTCCACGCTTTCACGGCTGAAATATTTCTCTGGCACTCTCCCTCTCTCTCTCTCCCTCTTTGTATTTGTCACCCTCTCTGTCATGCGTTCTTTCTCCCTGTTGACTCTTCTCTCCTTCTACAATCCACACAGGTCCAAAAAGTTTTTCAGTTTCATCGAGGGCTGTCTGGTAAAGAACTACACGCAGCGCCCTCCGACAGAGCAGCTGCTGAAGCACCCCTTCATCCGGGACCAGCCCAACGAGAGGCAAGTCCGCATTCAGCTCAAAGACCACATCGACCGTACCAAGAAGAAGAGGGGAGAGAAAGGTGCGTCTGTTCTCTTTGTCTTCACTGTTTGCTTTGCTTCTCTTTATTGATTTATTGTCACATAAATGTCACAATATAATCCTGTAATAAATATGTTATCGCTCTACTCAGTTCCTGGTTGTAACTTGTTCCTTTTTTCTTGCCCAGATGAGACGGAGTACGAGTACAGTGGCAGCGAGGAGGAGGAAGAGGATCCCCCAGAGCAGGAGGGAGAGCCCAGGTATGCTGTAGTAATGACAGGTGTTTCCTTCTTATTGGAAGGCATTACAATCTAAACCCAGCGTCTCTCTTATCTAACCATCATGTCCCGATTCCTCCCATCATCCAGCTCCATCGTCAATGTGCCAGGTGAGTCCACGCTGCGCCGCGACTTCATCCGCTTGCAGCAGGAGAACAAGGAGCGGTCCGAGGCGCTCCGCCGGCAGCAGCACCTCCAGGAGCAGCAGCTCCGGGAGCAGGAGGAGTACAAGCGCCAACTACTGGCCGAGAGGCAGAAACGCATCGAGCAACAGAAGGAGCAGAGGAGGCGGCTGGAGGAGGTAGGAGATGAGACTGATCTGACTGCCAAAAAAAAAATCATGTTTTTGTTGAGAAATCTTGACATTTCTTTGTCTTCTGCCCCCACAGCAACAGCGACGTGAGCGTGAGATGAGGAGGCAACAGGAGCGCGAGCAGCGTCGCCGCGAGCAAGAGGATAAAAGGCGCATCGAAGAGATGGATCGTAGACGTAAAGAAGAGGAGGAACGCCGACGGGCCGAGGACGAGAAGAGAAGGAATGACCGTGAACAGGTAAGCTTAAAGATATGTTTTTACTTGGAATGTTTTCACCGTATAAAGTGAGGACTCGGGGCGTTCACACCAGAAGGTGGAATGTGCTAGTCATGGTGAGACAGAGGATGCTTGTCAGTGAATTCCAGAAGACTGTACAATGTGGGGAAAAACATCAACTTTGGTAGATCCTTGTGCAGTAAGGGAGCGGATTCACAGGATGTATTTTAAGGTCGCACACCTGCCACATTGCCTGTGAGAATGAGCCATATTAGATGTTTTGCTGCTGGATTAAATGGCTCCTGTGAGACTTTTGAATGAGACAGTCAAAGATCTGACATGGAGACGACCTACAGGACGTAAAGATGGACATTATATTTCCACTCTTTGGATGCCCACTGCTTTGCTTTGGTTGACAGGAGTACATCAGACGTCAGCTGGAGGAGGAGCAGAGACACCTGGAGATGCTGCAGGAGCAGCTGCTCCGTGAGCAGGCCATGCTGCTGGTCAGTCAGCCACACACACACCTCATGCTGCCCATTATAGTTATGTCAAAATTAGTCCTTTACATAGTTCAGATTGCAGTAGCTTGTGCTTCCAGGTTCAGTTACCCACTGAATTTAAGCCCCGGTTTGTCTCTTTAGAGACTGCCTCCTCTATCTTTCTTTTTATTATCACATTTCGCACTATTTTTGTAAAGTGTCCAAAATCAATAATGTGCAGAAGGACTGACTGTACACATGTGTTTTTAAAGAAAGCATTTAAAAGTTGCCACTGGTTTTGAGTCAGTTTGTCAGGCCGGACACTGGCTGCCAGCTCTCCCGTCTCTCCTCACCACCTTGAATGAACCCCACCCTCTGGAATAGGAGTTCAAGTGGCGGGAGCTGGAGGAGTAGCGCAAGGCCGAGCGACTCCATAAGCGCCTGCAGCAGGAGCAGGCCTACCTGCTGTCCCTCCAGCACGAATCCAAACAGCCGCCTGGCGACAAGACCAAACTCCCTTCAGACCCTAGCAAACCTCCACAGACCTCCACCCTGCCCCCCTCTCAGTCCTCACCACATCCCCTCGAGCTCAGATCCTTGACGATGCTGTTTCTGTCGCAAGAGGCTCCTACGATTCCTCCAGAGCACTTCAGACAATCCCCTCAGACAGCCCGCAATCCCAGGCAGCAGTGCCAGAGAAGACAGACTCTGATGAGACTTGTCCCAGCCAGCTCTGAAACTCCCCCAGCCCTCCTGAGACTGAAACCCCCACTGACTCTGAACCTCCACAGGCAGAATGTTTGGATCCCGATAGGCCTGTACAGCCCGTCAGTCATCCTCCTCAGCCTATCCGAGAGGTGAACCTCCTCCTCGGCTCTGCCTGCTCTTTCCAGCGTCTTCTTGCTTGTCTTCACACGGCCTCACTGTCCACGATAACAGAGGTGGTTCGGCAGCAATTAATGTTTTGTTTTTTTTACCGAAAAGTTACATTTTTGGATGCTATGGCATTATTCCAAAGCAGTAACCCACAGGCACCAGCCACCAGCAAGCAGACTTCTGTCCTGAATACAACAGAGCTGGTCTCCTCCAATCCCTCCTGGCACTGTTGCTCGTCTCCTTGACTACTAAAACGGTTAGGATGTCTGAATGATTTTGTCTTAATTATCACTTGAAGCCTGAGAAAGAGAAATAATCAATATAAGCAGTTTTATCTACTGTCATCTGAGTCTTAGTACTCCTCTCATCGTTTCCTCTGGAACAATATGGAACCACAAGTGTCTCTTGACCTTTGATGGCCGACCTGTGAAATTCTTCAATATGGCTGTTTTGACTCTCGATGTGTGTGTGTGTGTGTGTGGATCGGGCTGTTACATGTGGATGGCTGAGGCCCAGACTAACATGCAGGACACCCAAGCTGTGTCTACCGTCATCAACAGAGCTTCTCCATGTCATTAACAATTGTCCTTCCCTCCTTTTAATCATATATATGTCATTTCAAGGCTGTATTTGTTTGAAAGAGTCCTGTCTCCACCTCTACCTGTGTCTGTGCGGCTGCCTCTAATGGGCTTCAAGCAAGTTTGTCAGAAACCTTCGTATTTGACTGAGTATAACAAAAGACTCCTAAGGGACAGGGATGTTAGAAAACAACAAGGAGATGGGAGCTTAACATCTGTGCCATTGAACAGTAAATGTGCAGTCAATCATTGAGATGTTTCCCCTGACCCTCATGCCATCTCTGTCCTGTACGATTCCCTCATCCCAGGCCGACGAGCGGTACCGTAAGAACATTCAGGGCTCCCCTCAGATTGCTCCTCCTTCCAAGCAGCCCCCTCTGCCTCCCCGCTCCTCTGAACCGTTCTCCAATGGCGGCTCCTCCTCCGAGGCTGTCGCCATGCACCGGCCCATGGAGCCTCAGGTAACTCCTCCTCCCCTTTCCTTTTCCTCTTCCTCCTGTCGCTCTCTTCCTCCCTCACTGCTGGGTTTGTGTGCACACGTTTTATTTGTTGGACAGTGAAGCAACAGGGGGGGGAGGTCAGTTTTTTGGACAGAAGGGCAGTGAAGTGTACATGGAGACTGTTGGACTTCATATCTTCCTTCTGTGCTGAAAGGTTTTATATTTACCAAACAGTTCTCAGATTGGATTCATAATGTTGAATTAAAACTATTGTTACTAACTGGACTAGGTGTCCAAAGCGCTCCGACTTTCTCTGCTGCCGCTGCGAGCGCTTCAAGTTGAAATCTCTCTGCCTCCCCAGCACCTGCCAGAAAAAAAACATGGACACTCGGTCTTACAGAAACATTGCATGCAATAGTCCACCTTCTCTTCCCCTCTCTGTCTCTCTCACACACAGCAGCACGTCCTCGTCTCTGTAACGGCCTCACACCTCAGTCCAAAAGTCAAAATGAATTGGAAAAAAGATGGATGTCATCATATTTAAGCAACATGAGAGTGATAAAGATCTTCTCCCAACTACATAAACATATTTCCCCAAACTCTTCCTTTAAGCATGTGCATCAATCTGAAGCCCAAACAATGAGTCCCACCATCACGTCGTGTCGTGCTTTGTCTTCTGTATGCATGTGTGTATTTATATATAAGCACATGTATGTGAACACTACACACATCTTCCCTCATGTCTCACTGTGTTGTCTGCTTGTTTCACCTCCCCTCCTCCTCCTCTTCCTCCTCCTCCTCTTGTCCTCCTCCCCTCCCTCACTCCCTAAAAGGTCCAGTGGTCCCACCTGGCTGCTCTAAAAAGCAGCAACAGCGCCGCCCCCTCTCCTCCTCCTCCTCCTCCTCCTCCTCCGCCGCCCGTGGTCTCTCGCTCCCAGTCCTTCAGCGAGCCCGGCGGCGTGGCCTCTAGCTTTGCACAACTCCACCTGCGTTCCCAGGACCCCCACCATCACCACCACCACCCATCGCCCGCACGCACTGACCCCCAGCCCCAACATCCCCTCCACCACCCTCAAGCCCATACTAGGGCCGAACCCCAGGTCAGCAGCGAGGAAGTACCTCCCAAGGTAAGGAGCTGATGAGGGCCCCCTACATCCCCATCCCTTTCCTACCCTTCACTCTCCCCTCCCTCATTCACGTCTTCTTCATCCACTTATCATGATGTCTGTGTGTGTTTGCCTCGATGTGTTCAGCCTCATTTCTTGAACATCGAGGACGCTTTGCATTTTTAAAGCCTACTAATGACTTCACAATTCGGTAACGATTGAACACGATATCAACGAAGCGACACATTCGTCCAACCTAAACGTTGTTCTCGTGTGTAGCGGGGGTGCTGGAGAGGTTCCGGCATCACAGAGAAGTGCTCGGTTCTTGTTGGTGATGTTTTGTCACGTCACTTCAAATATATAACCCATGGCAGAATTATTTTGGGGTAATAGAATAATTCTACGGCAGATCATGGGTTCATCCAGTAGATATGTTGAAATGTCTAAAGAAATAGCAAAAGAATGTAATGTACATTTTGTGGCACACGTGGACACTATATGAGGACGTTTGAATCTGTTTCCTCCAGGTACCAGTAAGGACAACATCCAGGTCTCCTGTGCTGTCGCGCCGAGAGTCCCCTCTGCCACAACAGCCCGGCATCCAGGGCGGACAGAGGAACGCTGGCGGGTGAGTTTAAGAGACCTCTGGATTTGAAATGATTTTCTCGTTTGGGTCGTGTTCTCTTCATATTTGAGAGCACACGTTTAAACTGTTTAGAGTTGGAAGAGAGTATGACAGAAATGTGGCGTTGTTCTGTGTGACAGTATCGTGGAGCAGCGGCCGCTGTGGGACCGAGTGGAGAAGCTGCAGCCTCGGCCGGGCAGCGGCAGCTCCTCCGGCTCCTCCAACTCCAGCTCCCAGGCCAGTCCTGGTGACCGCTTCAGGCCACGCTGTGAGTCCCCTGGTACTGTACTCCGCTACATTTCACTAACTCTACTAACTGCCTATTAGCACATTATCATTATTACTATAATAACACCATTACGCATTACTAAGCGGTGCTATTTGCTCCGCTCCAGTACTTATTCTGCTGTTTTTATTCAGGCCATTGAAGATAGTTTCAGAGCCAACTCTCCTTGCCAAACTCTGTTTCCCCCCCACTAACTCGACCTTCCTTTTGTTCCCTCAAAGCTTCTTCCAAATCTGAAGGATCGCCTCTCCAGCGGCCTGAAAATGTTCCCAAAAAACCAGATGAAAAGAACCTCGCCAGGCCTACTCGACCAGCTGTAAGTCCACTGTTGCTAAAGTGCCCGTTAAACTCTTTTGATGCTGAATAGGTGCAAACTGTTTTGTGTTTTTCTCCATTTTCTACGCCTCTAATTATTCAACCACCTGGTGCAACTTCTCATGAATCCAATGGTTCGTGATTGTTGGGGAAACTCTTAGGGTGATGCGGTAAGCCTGTTAAATGAGAATACATAATCACACCTTTGCTATGCTTGCCCCATTGCCCCACTCATGGCATTATACGAAAGGTTTGTGGTGAAAGAGCTGTTTCTCCTTTGTAAGTGTTGATGCTTTGGCCACTATCCTTTCTGCCTGTGTTGTATTGGCCTTCTGCTGGCGTCTTTCCTCCTGCCTGCACAGTTCCTTCTCCCTTTTTATTGCTTGTCCGTGCACACACGGCACCAGAAGGGTTAACCCCCTGCAGCGGCTTCTGTATTCCTGGATTTGAATGCGAGCACATTTGAATGCAAACACACTGCTCCTGTTTCCTTGTACTTGTAAGACTTACTCCTAATCTCACCTGGCTCTGTTGTTTCGATAAACTGTAGCACATTTGCTTTGTTGAGCATGTCTGGGAAGTGTCCCTCCTCCCTTTTCTTGCTCGTCACTGACCTTACTAGACTGCATTATTTAGAGTTTGCAAGGAACAAGGCGAGGGCGACATGGTTACAAGACTTTAGAGGGTACGACACTAATGTAGGAATCAGAAAACAATTAAAGTGTGATCTGATTACAAACAATATGCCACTCAACATCCTCAGAACTCAGTCTAACTTGGATCTAAGCCCAGGTCTAACTGGCATTTTTCTTTTCTGTGGCCTCTGTTTGAAACGTGCCGTCTCGAGGACACGTCTTATTCCTATATAAATGTTCCCCCTTGGCGAAAAACTGAGAGAGGGCAAAGTGTTGTACTATACGTACCCAGAGATCTGAGGCTGTAGGTAGATGTAAGTTGAACAGTTTATATAAAGTGAGGAGAGATGACAAAACATTTTGAATTGGCTTTATTCTAGACGATCTGAGTTTTGCTAAAATGTTGGACCCGAGTCTTTTCTAAGACTTCCTTACGTTCTCTTTTAGGATCTGACCGCTCTGGCCAAGGAGCTCCGTGCGGTAGACGACGTGAGGCCTCCCCACAAGGTCACCGACTATTCCTCCTCAAGCGAGGACTCGGGCACCACCGACGAGGAAGACGACGAGGAGGTGGACCAGGAGGCGGGAGAGGAGTCCACCTCAGGACCTGAGGACTCCAGGGCCGGGTAGGTGGAGCTGCGTCAGTGTGTCACAGTCATTACTGTCTGTTGCATTCATTTTGTAATATCACATTTAAACTAAAACACAACCAGATAATAGTAAAGATAATGCCCTCAGACGATATGCATTGTCAGACCCATGAGTGTTGCATGGCTGTTAACTCTGGTCTGGTTACGGACGTCAGTTTCTCCCACGGCTTCCGCAGGAGGATGAGTAACGGGGAGACGGATTCAGCTAAGACCATGCTGGTTGAAGACTCGGAGAGCGACAAATCCATGACGCCCTCCAAGGACGGCACGCTGGTCATCAGACAGGTAAGAGGAGGACACTCGGAGGGATTGAACGTAATGAGATTGCCTACTTCTGAGTTTATCATCACGATAGATAGAAAGGCACATTCTGCTCGTATGTAGTTGATCAGAAATGTCATTTTCCTCTTTCTTTGTCCAGTGTCAGTGTTGTTTATCCACTCATTCTCCACTCATTCCACCATTTCTTCTGTGTTCCTGTATATTACCATGCCTTGTTATGTTTTTATTCATTATAGACTTCACATTTCACTTTTACAGATGGGTAATCGAATACGTTAGATTGATTCATAGATTGCAATTTTTGCAACATGCACAGCAGTTGTGGTCTCCAAACATGAACTTACAGATTATGTTGTTGTGAATTGGGAGTAAATCATAGGAAGCAGCAGATTAGCAGCCAAACATGCATCTCCACCTGCTTGCTCGAGCCCAAGTGTGCCTTTTCTTGCTTCCAGAGCACCGCTGACATAAAGCGGTTGGTCAGTCTCTCCTCCTCCTCTCCCTCGGCTGGCCCTGGTCACATCCAGCCCCAGCCCCCCAGCCAGGGCCTCGCAGAGAAAAACGGCTTTGCCGGCCGCATACACCACCTACCAGACCTTATCCAGCAGAGCCATCACTCCCCTTCCTCTACCACAACCATCCCTTCCTCCTCCTCCTCCTCCCCCTCGTCATCTAGCTATGCCAGTCCCACCATGTCCCCACAGAACCCCCTGGACAAGCTCACTGCCATAGAGGTATGTCACCCTCACACCGGCGAGACAAACAACTGAGGAATGGACTGTTGCAGAGTGGTGCAGGCTTAGACGTGCAGGAAGCAGATATTTTGAGCAGGATTGGGAGATATTTAGCTCAAACACACCTCCATCTCCAAGCCTGTACTCACCCGCCGTCCAGTCCTTGGTTGGATTGTTGGTGGGAGCCTCTCTGCCCCTCCTTCACTCTCCTCTGCCCCCTTCTGGCTTGGCTGACACCTTTTTGATCTGCATCTTCCTTCCCTCCTGCAATTCACTGCATTGCACTCTGTGTCTCTGCTAACACTGGCGCCTCCTGGTGGTAGAGCTTGGTCACAACATGGAGGAAACTAAACGGGAGCTTCGTGGGGTGAACTTCAAACAAGCACCTCTTAACAGTACATTGCGGTGTAACCATTTTCTTAGCGGTGTTGGGTGATGGCATGCCTGGTGTGACGGTAGGGGTGAAATGGGGCTGTATATTAAAACATTTAAATACAGAACAGACTGTGAGTCCTCAACCACACATGACCTACTTACAGAGAAGAAATCACATTTATTTTTAAAGCTTATTATTTTAGATTAGCGCCTCTTTTGCGGCGCGATACATGCAAACTACAGGCATCTCTGGTGGTGGAATTATGATCCTCTTCTGTGCTTTATTAGGAGCAACTTTTCTCTCTAACACTTCACAGCAGCCAGTGTGTGTGTGTGTGTGTCGATCATTTTCTCATTTCCCTCAACACATTTCTTCTTGTCGCACATGTTGTTTTTTTCCCTCTCTGTCCTCGTTGGCTTCAAAACAACTAACGTAACTGCACGTCATCTTTTGCATTTGATTTGTCGTGAATTGCAGTGCCAAATGTGTATTCCCAGTGGTTTGTGTCATAAAAATGTAGCTTGATTGAACACAGTTAAGCTGTTTTTAAGAGCCCCTCGAGGTAGAACTGTAACTCATGTTCAGACTGAGGGAGGCTCTAGCTATTGTAGTTTAAATCAACAGTTTTATAAATTATAAATCTGCGTAACCAAAGACACAATCTCTCTGTTTCCTGTCTGTGTCATTAACTTTTAATGATTAAATCCAGTTTTTCTCCACAAACATGTTTTGCCTTTGCTTTCTGCGCAGGATGAGCACAAGGTGAACCTTAAAATAAATAAATAAATATCTTTTGAAATCTCTCTCAGTCCCAGTCAGAGAGCAACTCCATGTCCAAACACAAGTCTTCCTCCTCCTTCACTCCTTTCATCGACCCTCGTCTTCTCCAGATCTCACCATCCAGCGGCAGCTCCCTCAACAACATGGGTAGGTCAACAACCGACAGAGAGAGAGAGAGAGAGAGAGAGAGAGAGAGAGAGAGAGAGAGAGAGAGAGAGAGAGAGAGAGAGAGAGAGAGAGAGAGAGAGAGAGAGAGAGAGAGAGAGAGAGAGAGAGAGAGAGAGAGAGAGAGAGAGAGAGAGAGAGAGAGATGTGTTTATTACGTGAGAAACATATTCCGCTTCAGATTCCCTTGAGGGGAGTGTTTGTGAGTTTCTCCCCCAACATTTTTCCCAGCGCTGATAAAGAAACTGAGTTGAAACATCTGAGCTGAAGTTCGACACTGTACCGTGTTATGCACGGGGGGTGGTGGCAGTATAGTCCCATGTTCTCTTTACTGTAACAACTACACCATAATGACAAAGCGCCATGTGTTCAAACCAGGCACCAGGTTGTTCATTAATAATTCAAATGCATGATGGCATCCAGCCTGACCTCTATGTGCCCCCTCCAGCAGCTTTTGGGCCGGACGGACGGCTCGCAGACCCGCTGAAGTCCGACCCGTCCCGTAAAGGCTCAGTGGTCAACGTCAACCCGGTCAACACGCGCCCGCCGAGCGACACGCCGGAGATTCGCAAGTACAAGAAGAGGTTCAACTCTGAGATCCTGTGTGCTGCACTCTGGGGTACGTGTCTGTCAGGGAACCATGGGCCTGCTCTGAAACTCCTAATCATTCGACTCTAATGTCCATCGAAGCTCTACTAACTATGTGTGTTTGTCCGCGACTGTTCCAGGAGTGAACCTGCTGGTGGGAACAGAGAGCGGTCTGATGCTGCTGGACCGAAGCGGTCAGGGGAAGGTCTACCCTCTGATCAACAGGCGGCGCATACAGCAGATGGACGTCCTGGAGGGACTCAATGTCCTGGTCACCATATCAGGTACAGTGAACACAGAGTAAATGTTTTAATCGTTGGACTGTTGCTGTCACTCCTTCGATTCATCTTTATTTTCTCATCTCAGAAAACTAATTGTTGTCATTGTACATATGTCTTTCTCTCAATCACACTCTCACCTCCTGCAGGTAAAAAGAACAAGCTGCGAGTGTATTACCTGTCGTGGCTGAGGAACAAGATTTTGCACAACGACCCTGAGGTGGAGAAGAAGCAGGGTTGGGTTAATGTGGGCGACCTGGAGGGTTGCGTCCACTACAAAGTCGGTACGTTTCCTCGTCAAAGATTCCTCGACCTCAAAAGAGAGGATTAAACGTGACAAAGAATTTTTAAACCAGCTCAACTTTAAAGTACCGTCACTCACGAATGATTAACTTTTGATTGCAGTGAAGTATGAGAGGATTAAGTTCTTAGTGCTGGCCTTGAAGAACGCTGTGGAGGTGTACGCCTGGGCACCCAAACCCTACCACAAGTTCATGGCCTTTAAGGTAAGCACGCTCATTCTGCAAGTATACTTTTGCCCAGCAAAGACCCGACTAATTTCCTTCTTCGTGGTCGCCTTTTAGTCTTTTGGGGATCTGGTGCACAAGCCTCTGCTGGTTGACCTGACAGTGGAGGAAGGTCAGAGGTTAAAGGTCATCTATGGCTCCTGTTCTGGCTTCCATGCTGTGGATGTGGACTCCGGTGCCGTCTACGACATCTACCTGCCCACACATGTAAGCACCTAGCGATGTCTGAGCGTACCTCGTCTCCCAACGCTCTTTACCCTCCTAACTCTTCCTCCCGTTTGTCCCTCAGATCCAGACCAGCATTCAGTGCCACGCCATCATCATCTTGCCCAACACTGACGGGATCGAGCTGCTGGTGTGTTACGAGGACGAGGGCGTCTACGTCAACACCTACGGGCGCATCACCAAGGACGTGGTGCTGCAGTGGGGAGAAATGCCAACTTCAGTGGGTAAGTGGGGCGGCCATTAAGAAATAATCATTCCCTACGAGACATTAAGTCATTGTAAATATCTGGGAAACTCTGTGGAGCAATAACCAAACGTATCTTGGAATTGTTTAGATTATTTAAGAACTGTCCCCCCCCCCTCACTAGACTCGGCGTCTAATTAACTTACGTTGTTAGCGGTGCTTCCCCCCTGTGTCCCACCAGTGACTCTATTCTTCTATATTCAGCACAGATGCTATCCAGGTTAAACTGCGGTGCCTCTTTTCATTGTTCTAATGAATCCCTGCACCTCTAGTCATCCGCTTCTGTTCCCTCCCTCTGTGTCTGAGCAGCCTACATTAGGTCAAACCAGATCATGGGCTGGGGTGAGAAGGCCATCGAGATCCGCTCAGTGGAGACGGGCCACCTGGACGGCGTCTTCATGCACAAGAGAGCCCAGAGACTCAAGTTTCTTTGCGAGAGGAATGACAAGGTGAGAACATGCGGTCCTTCCTAATGTTTCTCTCTATGTTCTAACAGAGCATGGAGCCGCCACAGACTCTCCGGCTCACAATGTGTTCTTCTCTTCCTCGTCTGTTTGTCAGGTCTTCTTCGCCTCTGTGCGCACTGGAGGTGCCAGCCAGGTGTATTTCATGACCCTGGGACGCTCCTCCCTCATGAGCTGGTAGTCGACGCCGCACCAGCCAACACGACGACCACATCCAGGCAGTGACCAACAGATGACGATTGTGACCATGACCAACGACGATGAAGAAGAGAACCGCCTCGAACAGCTTCCTCTCACCTGCTCGGGCAAACAAAACAACGGATTGGACTGTAATCATGACAAGAAGCTAGGGACGGGTGTGTGTTTGGGGGCGAGGAGACGCGTTCTGTTCGTGTCCACTGAGTGTACTAGTAAACTATACTGAGACAGCAGAACCCCCACGAGCCTCCAGGTTTATCTCACCCAACCTTTGAGCTGTTCCCCTCCTCCTCCTCGTCCTCTGCAGGACGTGGGATCTGTTGCCTGTTGATGGTAAATCTTTATGTCATAGTAAAACTTTGCATCGTGTATGTGTGTGAATGGAGGAAACACTGAGCATGTGATTGACTGAAGGGACGATAAACGCGGCCGTTACTATATCGAAGAAGGCAAATTCTTTACGCGCCACACCTCGACAAAGTAGCCGTTAGTAGCTGTGTTTAGTCCAGGTCCTGTTCAGGTGAAATTATTCCCACCACGGTAGATTTCCACGTCAAGCATGTCATTTCACACTAGTTCACAGCCACATATATAACGCTCGACATGTAAATCTGCCTCTGTATCTTCACTTTTTTTGCCTTCTCTTCCTTAAAGCGAAGAATTTTTTAAGGGACCTTCTTGATATATCCATTAAATACAGGGTACTGGATATCAGCTTGTACATACTAACTACATCAACCTTGTAGGCTTCAGACTCTCCCAGGTTTTACAGACACTATCTCGACTTTTACCACATTGCCTCACGTACTGTAGGTTATTTCGGACGGAACAGGAGTAGCCCTGTTTATGACGGCATGTTGCTTTGGTGTTATCGACTAAATTAGCTCCAGTTTTTCATACACTGTATATTTTGTATGTGACTCGCTGCACATAAATAAATCATAAGAATGCAGGACACACACATAGGTGAGTTTTAAAGGAACAATCCACCTTATTTATCACCATCTGCTTTGTTTATTGCAGTTGCTCATATTCACATCAACTGGAAGTATAAAAAAAACACACGTACCAAAATCCAAAATCCAGAAATGTGACATGCATTACCAAAAGCTGTTTTGTTTTCCCCCCAGGTGGATTTTTCCTTTAACATCAGTAATAAGTAGGGCTAGGATAAACTGTGAATTAGACATGCAGAATTAGCAGGTGGCCATTAAGGTAGCATGGAGGCCAGCGGGCAGAAGTGACGGTAAGGGAATGGAGGCAGTGTGCAGACATCAAGAGGGCTGAGAAGAAGCTTTGAACATCGCACGCCACGGAAAGGGGGAGGAAATCAGGATCCGCTGATTGTCTTCCATCTGCACGACGTTTGAATTTCACATTGCAATCATCCAACTGTATTTTGAAGGAGACTTTAGCTTTAATGTTTGGCTAAATGTTTAGGATGTCCAGATGATTAAAGCAGCTCAAAATCCTCTGCAGTTTTTTGACAAGTTAAAAGTGAAGAAGTTTGGATTTTGTGTCCTGTAGGAACACTTTCATGTGATTCAACATTGGACCTCTTTTTTTTTTTTTTTTTGCCATTGTGGGCTTCTGACCGGAAATTAGTTCCCTCAGTCCAGTCTGGATTGAGGAGAGAAATACTTTAACTGGATCATTACTCCATCCCAGAATCGAATTTTCCTTCATTTTACTTTCTCATCCTCTCAAAACCCGGATGACAAGGCAAGACCGGTTTGTCACTTCCCGTTAGACAGTCTCATCCCACTGTTAAAACGTAGAATCCATCCTGCAACTGTGTGTATGTATGAATGCGAAAACTATATAACGAGACTCATGGACCCCCCCTCCCACCTAAACTCTACTCTTTGACCCTGCTCTCAGTAAAGGTGGTGCCTTCACTGTCCAAGGTGGGACGTGCTGAGAGCTGCAGAACATGGGAATGAGATGCTTTCACTGTCCCGATCCTCTGTGAAAAAGCAAAGAAAGTCACGTTCTAATAGCAGTGTTACAAAACCACTTCAGACGGCGTGAACTAAGCGGCATATTTTTAACTCTGACTTAGTTTTTAGTCTTGTTTCTGCAATTTTTATTATGTAACCCTTCAGATAAGTATGCGACTGCAGTGGTTTTTAAATTGTAATGCACACCTTATGTTGAAAATGTTTACAGAAGCAATTGTTTTGTTAAACCAATGTGCATCGATATGAATATTTATGGTTTATTTTGAGGGCAGTTTTTCCCTGTTTTGTATTTTGTATTATTCCCTTTTTGTACTATCATTTAGACGTTTGTGTACAGGAATGATCAGCTTTTGCTCACTTTAAGAATTACATAAGTCGAGAGTGTGATTTCACTGATTCCTCTACATCCTGCATTGTGCACAGTGTGCCCTGGCTGTGTGGCAGCGTGGATCAAAAGTTTTCTACCACCCAGGTGCCAGGTGACATGCCCCCCCCCCCCTCAAACGTCTCTGCCATGCCTCTCTAATTTATGTCCTCTCTGTGTGTACTATGGGAATTACTGTATTTTCCTGAAGGTCTTTTTTTCCATTGAATAAAATCAGAAGTAATTTACAGTGTGGTGTTGCTTGTTTTGTTTTTTTTAATTCCTGTGTTATAATGCTCGACTCCCTGGTTGAATAAAGTAATCATGTGTTATGAATGTAAAATCATAATTTCTAAACTAGTTAACTAGAGTCGTCATGTTAATGTAGTGGAGTAAAAATACAATGTTTTAATCTGAATTGTAGTTTCATATGGAAACAGAGTTCTAGTGTAATAGGAGAGTAAAGACTAATACAACTTCCTATTATCACTGCATTCTATAAAATGACATACTCTACTATTACACTCATAATTAAATAAATAACTATTCCATTGAGAAAAAACTGATTTAAACATACCCTCCATTACTTATTTTAACCACGAGATGGCGCCGTTGCGCATTTACCGGCAAATCCCATTCATATCATTCAAACATGCTGGCAGTTTAGTAAAGCTGGCTTCCATACTTCACAATACAATTTCCTCTTTACGCCAAACAATAATCTCAAACTTTATTAGAGACAAATTGTACATTTCTTATAAGAAATGTATTGCAGGAGCTCTCAAGGTCATTGAGAAAATAGTTTCCGGAAGCAGGTTAGTGTCGAACTTCATTCATAAAAAACTTTCTTAAAGATATTGATTTAGAACCTCAACATAATGACTAAGTATCTCAAAACAATAATAAACGTTCTCAAAAATAATGTTTAATAATATTTTGAGATACAAAGTCATTCTTTTGAAAACGTTTTTCATTTCTTTTGAAATATTAAGTTATTATTTCGAGAAAGTTTGTCATTATAATGACCTTACAGGATCTTTTTTTAATTTTATTATTCATCTTTTACCGCCGGAAATAGGCTTCCAAACGAACTAAACAAAGGTATGATGTATTGAAAAAACTAAATTAAACATGTAAAGTTACATGTCACATCTTTGTCCACGCAAAACGCTTCACAAACCTGCTTTTATTCTGAAAAACCGTCTGAGCGGAAGTCTCGTCGTCACTCTCTGTAGCTTGACGCAGTTTGGCTGGGTCACGCTGCAATCCAGCCGGATGTTTTGCGTCGCCAGTATGTGATGGGGGAACATTCGCTCATTTCACTACTAAACTAATCCTGCGGCTCCAGCGGCGGCCCCCACCAGGTGAGTAGCCGTACACAGTGTTACCCGAGCGGACTTGTTAGCTGGAGGAGCTGCGGGTTGGTGTGGGTGAAAGCTGCAGGGAGGTCGTGACGGTGTTGGTTTGCAGTGACCGTGCACGCCCCGCGCGCTCCCCAACACCCATCATATAGTTTCTGTGGATTGTAGCTCCTTCAACAGGCAGGTGAAGGAATGCTGCGGTGTTGTTTATCACCTGTTTGACTCGAAAACCAGGAGAACACGTTTTTAAACGAGAGGACTTTGTGTTCTCTGAGGCCTGAGCAAAACACGCTTCCACTAGTTCTCTGATGGATGCATGAAGGGGCACTGTCTGTCTTTTTTCCCCACCTAGTGTTCATCTGTATGTGCGCTCTCTGACAGCTGTGTCTTTGTTACACAGAGCAGTAGCAGTCCATGCTTGGGTTCACAGCTTTTGATGGACAGGGGGGAGGTGGAGCCCCAGCAGCTGTCTTTTTATTGCATCCTCTCTTTTAACTTCTGTACATCCTCCCTGACTCTTAAACTAAAGTGTGGACTGGAGATCTGGCTGAAAAACAAAAACAAAAACTACCTTTTATGTATGCACAAGATCTCTCTTACAACCTTCAGATTTATGAGCCCTTAAGTATTGCAAAGATTTAAAAAGAAAAACCTCTTGATTTTAATATATTTTTAAAGATCTGACTGCTTTGAGAGCTGCAGTTGTGTTTCCGTTGCCTCTTCTTCAGTTTCAGTTTTCCACGTTATGAGTATTGATTTGAGCGACACATACCAAGCTTGTTATTGTTGCCATGATATCTTAACATAATCCATACCGGCTGATTTGAGTTGTTTTCAGTGCTTGGTAAAGAGGTCAGAGGGCAGGTCAGAAAGGTCACAAAGGCAGGGGGGGGTCTCCTGCTGTTGCTGAGACCTGGGTCAGATTGTACATGCAGTTTTTGGTATTTGTTTTAATCCTTCAGGTTGGTCTAATACTGAAAATCCTACAAAAATGGTAATTAATCTGCAACTATTTTGCTTTTTGTAAATAAGTCCAACATTACCTAGTTTTTCTGATGTTTTACGGAGCAAGAAAAAGGAATCGAGAGCAGATTAAAAACAATGCTGCAAAGATTTATTCCTCTGTTCCTGCTGTTTCCCCTCTCGTAGCTGCTCTGCTACTGAACTCTGTAGCTTAAGTTTGTTTTGTGTGGATTCAGTATCATCTGTCTCCGAAGAGAAAAACGATCATCTTGCTGCTGCTGCAGTTGTTGTGAGCGGCACACACACACACCTGTTTGTTACGACAGATGGTGGACAGAGTGCTCCTCTGTCTCTGTGTGTAGAAACTGCGCAGTTGGTCAGCTGTTGGTTCTCCCCTCGCCGCCCTTATCTCGCTGGACAAGCTGACTCAGAACACATGTTATTTAATCAGGCAGTTGCTTTCCTGTTGAGCCACTAAGCTGGGAAAACTGTTATTTTATTTGGCGAGTCCACTGAGAACCACCGACTGCTGTTGCTTTAGATTACTGACGTCTTACTGCCAAGATAAATTGTGTTTGATATTTAACCTTGTGTCTCTAAATTAAATGGATATTTCTGCTGCCAGACGTGCTGCCTTCCAGTCTTCTTTACACTTAGAGGCTGGGTCATCATAATGCAACTATTTAGATCATTAATTGTCATTTTTAAAGCAAAGACTCTAAAAACATTCTCTGGTTTCAGCTTCTTAAATGAGTTTTATGCATTTCTTTATCATATATGATAGTAAACTGAACATGTTTGGGTTTTGGACTGTTGGGTGAATAAAACAAGCAATTTGAATACATCTCCTTTTGGCCGTGGGATATATTTATACAACATAATGAATGGAAAATAATCACCAGATGAATTCGTAATGAAAAACTAGAAGGGCACTCGGAGAGCGCAGAACTCTGCCAAGGCTGTTTTCATAAGTGACAAATAATGGTGTATATCCGTCCCGTGGTTCGGATCCGCTCCAAAATGTAATGGGTGCAAGTTTCATGAACTCGGGCCAGTCCTGCTGACAAACGGACAAACAATTAGTGAAGCTGGAACCAGCGAATGTTTGGAAGTTTTACTCCACAAATGACTGAAACAAGAAATTAAATGATCGAAATGGGGGATTTTTGTTAATTGACTAATAAACTGATTTTCCCTTTTCTCTCTGTATCAGCTGTCATGGATACAAATGACCAATAACATCATAGATATCTTACTCTTGTTTCCTAAATGATCAGTTTGAGAGCTGATCTATGAATTGATTAGTGGATCTTCATCTTATTATTCTTCCATTTTATAGACTAAATGATTAATCACCTCCACCTCATGTTGAGGTACAAGCTACCCTGTAGAAGAGTGTCCTCTTGGTCGCTTGTATCCATGGTGTCCTTCTTTCTGTCCCTGCTTGAGACGTGAGCTGTGGGTGGAACAAAAGATACAGGTTTGTTTTCTGACTTTGTTCAGTGCCACACAACACCCACAGCACTAGAGCTGATGTACCTAATCAGATCTCACCATCCCTTCGCTGATTAGCTTTGCACCAATAATGGACACATCCATGCGCATTTATTGTGTAACACGCACAACAACGCTTCCAGACGACCTTTTTATGAAAATGAACTCTGGATTTGGAGGTGTAGAGCGTCATCAGCAGGCAGGTAAAGTGAACACAAGATGCTTTTATTTGTACATCTTTTGCCATTTGGCTGCATACAGAGTCGTTTGTTTTAATAGAATAGAAACAGCTCAAATATTTAGTCTTCTGCAAAGCTGCTAAAAAGTCTTCTTCGTCTTGCTCGGTGCATTTTATTTAACTTCATAGCTGCATGTTGTTGTTGGTGTTGCACTAAAGGGACCAGCGGAAGGAGTTCAGTTGAAACATTTTACATCTTTCACATGTTCTTGCAACAATGACACTGGTGTAAATAAACCTATTACTATATGTTCTTATTAAAGTGAATATCTTTTGGGTTTTGTGTTGACATTTAAAGACTGAACGATCAAGAAAATAATCTGGAGATGAATCGATAATGACAATAATGTGGACATGACTTTATTTTGAAATATTCAAATATCTCTTATTTGCACAGGGGCCCCCACGGTCACATAAAAGACAAAAAGGCAGAGATTTGTGCTTCCGAGTCATCTGCCCTAAGTGTGCTGCAACAATGAAGAACAGGTCTCCTCATACTCATTGGGACATAAAACTTTTTGATGTCTCTCGCCCCCCACACTTGTCCTTTTTCCCTTTCAGCCCGGCCACACTCTCCTCTTTCCTCTTGCACTCTCTTAAAGGCCGTGCTAGTCTTTCAGACAACCTTGGTCTTTTCTTTCCCTTTTGAACCCCCTCCACCACCCCCAGCCCGAGACAAAGAGTGGAGAGTAACTGTGCTGCTCTGTAGCCAGGTGTTCTCCATTGCTGCCCCGGGCCGTAATAGCAGCAGCCCTCACACTGCAGCTGCCCTCCCCAGCCTCCCATTGTGTAGCTCTATTGTTCAGCCGCCCACCCCTCGTTGATTCATCGGCCACACAGGGGAAGCCCTTTCAGACTGAGGAGGGGAGTGTGTGTGTGTGTGTGTGTGTGTGTGTGTGTGTGTGTGCTGGTGCACGTTGAGTACGCGTGCCTTGGGGAAACTGGGTGTTGCAGGCATTTGCCCACAGCCACTCCCCTCCTCCTCCTCCTCCCCCTGGTCTCTGCGCCTCATTGTAAGGCCGCTCCGCTCCGATTGGCGGAGAAGCAGCCACTCCAAACGAGGAAATGGCAGACATTGTTGCTCCATCTGTTCTGCCACTCATTGTCCAACTTGCCTGCTTCTGTCGAACGCAACAAAAAAAACACAACACAGCTCTGAAAGGCACTCAGACAGGGAGGACAGAGGCGTTGGGCTGGAGGTGGATGCTCTGCAGCTAAGACGAGCATCGGATGTAGCTGCTGTGGGAACTTAAGGACTTCTTCTCTGTTTCACCTGCAGTGTTTTTAAAATCTGATTTTCAAGGATTTTAATGTGCGGAAATGAACTGACCTTCGTCCCTTTCTTCCTTGTTTGTTAATCTTTTAAGACCTGGTAAGTGCGTCTTCCTATAACCTGACTCTTATACTGAAACCTTACTTTTTAGCTTCCCATTTGTGGCTGTTGTGATCTCTTATTAAAGCAATGTGATTTTTACTAGACAGAGTCCCACTAGGGTCATTGAGATTATGCAAATGCTATAGCATTTCTTCCTGCATGACAGGTTGCAGGGCTGCAGCATCATAAATCCCTGAGTGCTGCACTCTCTAAATACTGACATGACCTAAAATACTGGATTCCCTTCATTTTAAAATACGAGTCATGTATAGTTCACGTTAATAAGTTCAGAATGAAGAGGAGGAAGTGCAGTCCAGCTTCTCTGATGAAGGTTTTGGATGTGAAATATTGCTGGAAAAAAAAGTAGTCTGAGTTTGAAGCGTATGTGTTAAAGAAATCTTTAATGTGCAGAGTTTGTAGCACAGGACTAAACTTCTGCTTTAGTCTGCAGCTGGGACACTGCAGTTGAATTTCAAACCGTAATCTGTGTTGATATGAAATTTGATGGGGGGGGGGGGGGGGAGGAGTTGTGCAGCGTAGTGTAGTGTAGTGTTGTGTTTTCTTTTTTGGGCGGTAACAAAAAGCAAGCTTCTTATCTGGGTCACATGACGCTGGAGGAAACAAATAGTGCCTTGGCTAAAGATGTTATCCTCCGTGCGACTTTCACATCTGTGTGTGTGTGTGTGTGTGTGTGTGTGTGTGTGTGTGTGTGTGTGTGTGTGTGTGTGTGTGTGTGTGTGTGTGTGTGTGTGTGTGTGTGTGTGTGTGTGTGTGTGTGTGTGTGTGTGTGTGTGTGTGTGTGTCAGACTGTCTGTCCTGCTGCGTCTTTATTCTCACACTAGTGTGTGTGTGTGTGTGTGTGAATGAAGGGGAGACACCAGTTGCGAGTACCGCTCAGCAGACATCTGTTGCCCTGCTGCTGTCGGGGAAAGCCTAGCGCGCCATCTACATGCACCATCACACACACACACACACACACACACACACACACACACACACTAAGTATTCCCCTGACTGATTATTCTGCCTGGGACGGCCCCCTTTTTCCACAATAACTTTTGCACAGTATCAGACATGCAGCGATATACCGCCAGACAGCCCCCTCTGCACCCCCCTCCGCACCCCCCTCCTTTAAACCCAGAACCCTTTGCCCCCTCTCTCACCCACTGCACACACACTTTTTTACACAAAGCTCCCACATACAAAGCGCTGTAAGGACTGTGTTACATATTCATTACTGCCTCCATCAAAGCCAGCAGTGGTGCTGTGTGTGTGGTGTGGTGTGTGTGTGGGTGTGGTGTGGGTGGGTGGGCGCCGGCCCGCTGATGTTTGAAAGATGCACCTACTCAGCCTGGAGGTCTGGAGATGGTGTGATGGTGAGGTGGCTCTGCCGTTGGTCCGTCAACACTGAATGCATTATTCTGCGCTGGGACCAGAAGACTTTAAACATCTCACATTTAATCAGATCACACATTTAACAGGCTTTAACAGTGACGAGCACACTGCTCAGAGTTCTGCCGTTAAGCAGCTAAAAACTACGGGATTATCAGATTTGTACAGATTAAAAAAACTCAAATGAGGTTAATGTGTCATGTGGGAATATTTTTGCTGATTTTTAGTCAGTTTAAGGAGTTAATATCTTTGGGTTTTGAATGTGTTTTCAGACAATATGTGAACTTTTGCCATCGTTTTCTGGCATTTTATAGACAAAACAAAACCTCATTAATTGAGAAGATTATTAGAATTGTTTTTGGATTTGATACAAATATTGTATAATCCTGCAAAACACAATTTAAAAAAAGAAAACAATCATTAGTTTGAACCCCCAGATGAGATGGTCATCAGCTGCCTGGTGCTGATTTTAAGGCTTAATATCATGTAGTGCTAAAATTATACCTCAGTTTTGGTACCAGTACAAAACAATATGTGTTTGTTTCCTTACCTTAAGGAGTATTAACTTTTAATCTATTAAATATGAACTACTAATCTATTTATATTTTTCCAAAAGCCAGACTTCTCAAATGTTAAACACAAGCAGCTGTACAAGAACTTTGCCAAATAGTGGGACATTTGCTAAATCAAAGAATCCACAAGATTATGAATCTGAGGATTTATATAGGGATGCACTGATCCAACTTTCCCCCCCCAGTACTGATTCCCATATATTTTCTAATCCTGTGCTGGTACTGCTCTTTCCCCTAGTTTTAAATACCATGAAGCCACGGACTGCTGTATAGAAGTAACATGGTGTTATGTCACGTCTACGCAGCGGTGACGTATCGCTGGTGCTGGATGATGACGAGCTTTAGAAAAACCTTAATGGAAAGACAGTTTGAATGTGTCGGTTTAACAACAGAGTCGAGTACGCATGAGATGTTCGCAATAGCCCCTCTCTCCCCACAGCAGGATGAGTCACTTTGTGAGGTGGACGTTGTGTGTGTGTGTGTGTGTGTGTGTGTGTGTGTATGTGTGTGTGTGCACGGGCACCATCAACGCCCACATTCGCTAATGCCAAGGTCCCAGTTCTAATCACTCCTGCAGGTCTATTGTTGTCTTGGGTGGCGGGGTGGGTTTGCCAGTGAGGCACACTTAAGCCCCTCCCTCCCCCACACCAGATCTTTTTGTAATGTGTGTGTGTGTGTGTGTGTGTGTGTGTGTGTGTGTGTGTGTGTGTGTGTGTGTGGAAGGCGGGTCACCTCTGTCTTGGCATTTGGAGGGGAGAATGCTTTCAACAGCTGTAGCTTAGCAACAGTAGCTCAGCCGCGTTGCTAGGCAGCCCTTTTTCATAAAATGCGAACTCACTTCACCCTGCCCCCCCCCCCCACCGCCACCGTCTTTTAGTCACTTCCCCTTCCATCATCTGCTTTGTCCAGATAACATTGGGTTTCACTTGGTTTTGAGTCAAGTCCAACCAGATTGAAATGATTTAGGCGACGTCTAACTGCACATTGACATTTGTAGAATTTTATATTATTGTTTCCTTTTTTTTGTGTGGAAATAACAGATACTGAAACTAAAAAATATATTTTATTTAAGTAAAACCAGTGTAGAAAAACTCCTGTATTCAGAATTTTCTATATCTATCCATCTATCTCTCTAAACGCATGATAAATGATGTGTTGATTGTATTTTGTATTATTTATCTGAATCTTCAAAGTAACTAAAGTTATCAAATAAAAGAGTACAAAGTACAATATTTGCCTCTGAGATGCAGCGGAGCATAACGTAGCAAGAAATAGAAATACTTTTAAAGTAAATGTAAATTACTTTACTTGAGTACCTGAAGATTGTACTAAAGTACAGTACTTGAGTAAATGTAGTTACTATCCACCACTGGAGATAAAATATCTGATCTCAGATTAACTTTCCAAAGTGCTCCCTGTAGTTTGTGTGCAGCCAAACCTTTGACACCAATCAGATTAGCCTAACCAGATCCCATGTCCCTGGTGCCAGAATGCTATTTGTTGATTGGCTCGGTAGCCTTGGAGGCCCTCAGTGTTTTAATGAGTGACTCCAGCACCCCATGGGAAGAAGCATATGGACCTTAATTACCAGGTAGAATGTGAGGGGGAAGGGTCTGTCGTCTCCAGCACTAACGTCTTTTTTTAACAGTTCACCCTCTGTTCCCCCTCAGATTAATGTGCTGTGGCGTGGCCCTTTTTTAATAGCACACTGGGGCCAGACCTAAAAAAAAAAAAAACCGCGGGAGTCCCTTAATTAGGGTGGGAGGCCCCATAGGCTCTTTGTGTCTCTGTCTGTGCCTCAGCAGAGTCCTCAACTGTCTGAGACATCCAGTCAGCTTAGAGCCGTGTTAGGATAGCTTCGGCAAAATAAAGGTGAGAAAGTCAGATTTAAATGTCATTCAGTGTCGACTCTAAATTATCAAAGAGAAGCCTGAATGCAAATTCTCATTTCAGTGGACTAGTTGCTTCTGGAACAGAGGTCTATTTTTATTATTTATATTTAAAATAAATACTGTTTTTCATTAAAATGTCTGGATGAGCCCTCTAATAACATTGTGAAATCATATTCTAACATTCTAACATGCATAAGAGCAGATTTTCATTTAATAACCCGTGCTGATCATTATCAAAAGAAAATGTAAAAAATGAAGACGCTGCATTTCTTTCATGGTCAAAGCTTAGCTAAGCTGCTTTATGGCCCAGTACAGTTACAGTAAATCACTTTACACAGTGACTTTAAAGTGATCCAGCATGTCAGTAAGGACCTCATTTCCTAAATATATCTCACACTCACTCCAGTTTCCTTTCTGTGTCTTTCTTTAGGCACCAATGAGTCGAGCTTTGTGAGAGGGCAGCAGTCAGCCCCGAGTGCTGGATGTCTGTGACGGTTCCATGGGCCAGAAGGACCATGTGGAGGCAGGTGCAGCCCACATCCTCGACCTGGGGCTGGATTTGGAGTATCTCCACGTAGCAGGGGCTGACCGGCAGGCTGGCGGCTCTGACGGGCGCCCTGCTATGGAGGAGCAGGGGGAGAGCTCCGGCAACAGCAGCACCGCCAATTCCCCTCCGCCGGCCGTGGAGGAGGAAAATGCCGGGTCTGATGCAGAGTGCGAGCCGGCGTCCTCTTCTAGCGACACCCCCGCTGCCGCCCCCGACCCGGATGGAGGTGAGGGAGGGTTAACTCACTGTAAGAACACCCACCAGCTGCTTTGTCGGACCCAGTGTGTGGATTTAGGCACTGAGGGTCCTCCCGAGCCCCCACCTGAACTCCCATCAGAGCTTGAAAACGACACCCCTGCCCAGTCTTCACCCAGCTCCCCATGTAAGCAGCCACCTGAGCCTCCGTCCACTCCCTCCTCATCAGAGCCGGCGCCCGAAGCCGGCGGGAAGGAGTACCAGGCTAAGCTGGAGTTCGCCCTGAAGCTTGGCTACTCTGAGGAGACGGTGCGACTGGTGCTGTCCAAGCTCGGCCCTGACACCCTCATCAACGACATACTGGGAGAGCTGGTCAAACTGGGCACCAAGTCAGACAGTGAGCAGCCGGTTGGATCGTTAGCCTCTACCTCATCTTCTTCGTCCTCCTCCTCCTCGTGTGGCTGTTCTGATTTGATGGAGAGCCAGAGGTCGGACTCCCCCTGTCCGTCAGAGTCTCTGTGCGACCAGGACAACCTGCGGCCAATTGTGGTGGATGGCAGTAATGTAGCCATGAGGTGAGCAGTCAGTGGCAACAGGTTTAATAAAGACACATTTAAATCTAAGGCTGTGCTGAACAGTTTGAAGCTATATTCATAACGTTGACGTTTCAAATTCTAAATCAACATTTCAACAACTGCAATGCTTTAAAAATAAATAAAATGTGCATGTCTTTTCAAAACCGGTATTTCTTCAGTGTCTGCTAAAGATGATGCTCCACTAATATTATTAGTATTATACTATTTGTAGAATTACAAATGCCTAGGATTGTTCCTGACTTGCGTGATACATGTTTTTTCAAAAGCTCCAGAGCGTTGTGTAATCTGAAAGTCAAAGTTATTGAAAGAAAACTGCGGGTGGTCTAGATCCTTTGAAGAAAGTTGAATAATAAAGATTCTGAAATAATAAAAATCCGATGAATGACTTTATTATAATTGAGGATTTTTTTGTTGGGTGATGATGTCATAAAATATGACGACATCCAAACATAGAATGTAAAAATGAAAAGGAAAAAGACCTTCGGTAAAGTCCTGGTTAAATCATTGTAAAATGTCGTTTTTAATTAAGACTTTTGCATCATACTGTATGTGTGTTTATCGCTGCATTAAAACCCCCTTCTGCCTCTTAACTATGTCCTGTAGCCATGGCAACAAGGAAGTGTTTTCCTGCCAGGGCATTCAGCTGGCGGTAGATTGGTTCCTCGAGCGTGGCCATCATGACATCACAGTGTTTGTGCCTGCGTGGAGGAAAGAGCAGTCCCGCCCTGACGCCCCTATAACAGGTCCGTGCAAGAGACACGCACACGCACACACACACACACACACACACACAATGTATAAGATAAAGTTGTGAGATTATTCTAGCTCAGCGTTTTTACTCCGCCGTACCATAACTCCCTCCTACACAGATCAGGATATCTTGCGGCGCCTGGAGAAGGAAAAGATCCTGGTCTTCACTCCTTCGCGGCGTGTCCAAGGTCGGCGCGTGGTTTGCTATGACGACCGCTTCATCGTCAAACTGGCCTATGAGTCAGACGGCATCATCGTCTCTAATGATAACTACAGAGACCTGGCTAATGAGAAGCCAGAGTGGAAGAAGTTCATCGACGAGCGGCTGCTCATGTATTCCTTTGTCAATGACAAGTACGTAGAGGTGGATTAGTGAGGAGCAGATTCTGTCAGTGTGATGGATCTGGATGACTTGGTGTCAAAAGTATTGTGACATATAGAATTTATGTCTCTAATTTTGAACTCTGTGTACAGTTCACCTTTCATTTTCCATTCTCATCTATTACTTTATCACATCTGACATTTGGTTTAACAAATGCCACGACAGCTGACATTTTCACTTTGTTTTAAAAGGTGAAACGCATCTTATTTTATTCCCTCTGCCTCCATGTTACAGTGAGAGAGATAAAGAAGATGCACCCTTTTTTTTTTTTAAAACACCAGTGTCCTGTAACTCGTGTAACTCTCTTGTCCTTTCTAATCCTCACTTCCTGCCTCTCAGATTCATGCCCCCAGATGACCCTCTTGGTCGTCATGGCCCCAGCTTAGACAACTTCCTGAGGAAAAGACCTGTCATGCCTGAGCAGAAGAAACAACCTTGCCCATACGGTGAGAACACAGATATTTTCACCTAAATGCAGGTCACATATCCTGCATAATGTTTGTTGGGAGCTTTTGTATGTGTGCTATGTAATGAAACTGAAACCTTTTTGTCTCCAGGAAAGAAGTGCACTTACGGCCACAAGTGTAAGTACTACCACCCAGAGAGAGGTGCTCAGCCTCAGCGTGCTGTGGCTGATGAACTGCGTGCCAGTGCCAAGACTTGCGTCACCACAAAGAACCAGGGGGACACCGGGTTGGTGAAGAGCCACAGTGTGCCAGCTGGCAGCATCGATGCAAAAAAAGGCGCGCAGAAAAGGCAGTCAGACCCGAGCATCAGAGCGCTGTCGTACAGTGATGCTGAGGAGAAGCTGGCAAGAGGTAGGGCGGAAAGCCAGAAGAACAGTATGTGTGGCAGCAGCTGTAGCAGTGGGAGTATAACCATGTCCACAGCCCCAGGAGGCCCTCCATCCAGTTTCAGCCTTCAGCAGGACCAGCAGTCCAGAGCGGTGACTCCTCATAGCCTCCCAGCCCCCAGCCATGACCTTTACCCTCACTGTGAGTCTCCAGACTTGAGCTACTACTCAGTAACGCGTGCGTACTCTGGCCTGAGCCTGTCCACCAGACGGAGCCCAGACTGCCGCTTCCCCAATGACACAGGACCTGCGGCTGGGCTCAATGGGCTCAGCGGGCTCCGAGTGCGGCAGCGAAAGCAGCGTGAGTTGCGGGAGCAGCTGCGACTCGTACAGCGAGAGGCCGTGTCCCGGATGCCCCCAAGACACCTTACTGGAAGACAACGTCCATTTTGCTAATCCTCACAGCCGACTGTATCCCCATCATGCCCCGACGAACCATGAACTGTGTGGCCTTCATCCTGCCGATTACACAAATATCCAACACAGCCACACGTCTAATACACACAGCTACCACCTGGCACGCGGGCAGAGCTGTTCTCACGACCAGCCTCCACCAGAGGCTCCCCCTAAGCGCCCTCTCTACCCCTTGCCCCCTCACCTCCAGCACCAGCCGCTGACTGCACGCTCCAGCTGCCCAGGCGACTATCACTCTCTGCCCCAGTCAAATCCTCACCCCCCCGGCTCTCCCCTCGGCCGCTGCCTGGCCCCCACACGAGCAGAAAGTGTGTCAGACTCGCATCTGTATGAACACCTCTCTACATCGCACCATCACCACCGGACAAAAGCGCTGCCCAGCTGGGACACGTACTACAGACAGCCTCCATTGCCGCCGTCCAGGTATGAGCCGTCGGCCTATCAAAGCCTGCCAGACACACGCCAGTCCTCCTGGCACGCCCCTCCCTGGACACAGGACGCCTACGCCCAGCACCACTCCTCCCACCCAGCGCTCCACCCGTCCTCGACACATTACTTGAACCACCCGCCTCATCCACCTCATCCATCCAGCACTCCTCTCCAGCCGTACCCGCCTCACAGCGCTCGCCTTACTGTCCCCTCCCACGCTCCACCCTCCTACATGCCGCAGCACCCAGAATCCCCTGCACACAGCCGCTACGGGGACATGAGGGAGAAAGTGTACGTCAACCTGTGTAACATCTTCCCCTCGGAGCTGGTGAGCCGGGTGATGGCCAGGAGCCCCCACATCACAGACCCCCAGCAGCTGGCAGCCGCTATACTTGCAGAGAAAGCCCAATCGGGCTACTGAAGAAAGAAGGAAAATGTCATCTCCCATTAGAAAACAATAGCAGTTATGTAGTCATGATAATAATACTGTGGGTGGTTTGTACCATCAGAGCAAACTGGGATTTGCCTTTGCAACACTTGAAAGCACGTTGGGTTTGTACGGTGGAATTTAGAAACACTGGAATGCTTTTGGATCGTCTGCAAGTAGAGCTTTTTCTTTTCTTATGATATTAATGAGACAATTCATAAGTTTCAAGGATATAAAATGCTGAAGATAATCCAAATCCAGCTCTTGTCACTGCACAGCGACAACTAAACCAACTGAACTTCAAGAAGTGTGGGAAGAGCGAGTCATTTGAAGAAATCTATGACTTTGACACAAAGTGCGACTTGTGGAGATTGTTCCAGACCCAGTTAAACATTTGTATTTATTTAGTAGCTTATTATGTGTCTTTCTCATGCAGGACTTGTAATGCATCAAGTTCAAAAGGCACTTATTTTGTTTTACAGCCAAATCATAACCTCGTGAGTTGGTATCACACACATCAAATATGAGTGGTATGAAGGATTATTTAAGCTTTTCCACCAGATTCTGATTTGTATGGACTACGCACACACATAATGTGCATCGTAAACCCTCACAGTTGAGTCAAACAGTGTTTGAAAATATTCTTTCATGTGTAAAGCACCAGATGGATGGGATTTTCAACTTCCTAACTATAAAGAAAAGTGTCCCAGATGAGTATTTAAACATGATTTCAGATTTTTCCCTGAATGGTTTTCTTAACTTGTTACGTGGCACATTCACGACTGGTACTCCATCATCACATGAGGTTCAAACGACTGTTTGACCAAGGTCTGTGTATTATATTAATCTATTTGTGTGTGTGTGTTGTGCGGCCACTTGAGGGGCTTTTTCCATGTTGGTAAAAATGGGTGTCTGAAAGATGGTTGTCTTATTTAAGATAACGTCAGTATTTTGGTCAGAGTTGTAGCTGTAGAGATGGGTGACCCTGTCGTGTGTACCTTAGTTTTAGTAAGGGACATCTCTCTCTCTTTCTTTCTCTCTCTCTCTCTGTGTCTCTCTCTCTCTCTCTCTCTGTGTCTCTCTCTCTCTCTGTCTCTCTCTCTCTCTCTCTCTGTGTGTGTGTCTCTCTCTCTGTCTGTCTCTCTCTCGCTCTCTCTCTCGCTCGCTGTCTCTCTCTGTGTCTCTCTCTCTCGGTGTGTCTCTCTCTCTCTGTCTGTCTCTCTCTCGCTCTCTCTCTCTGGCCCTTTATTTTGGGTCAACTCTGGTATCTGCTACAGACAGAGAACATCTGGACATCAGTAAATCAAACATGTATGTATTGTAAATATATTTAACCCCGCTGTGCTTTTGGCAAACAGCGTCTCCTGTTGGCTGTAGCAGATGCCGGCTGAATCCATGCTAGACGGAGAAAAACCTTGTTTGATACAAATTGTATCATTAACTAAGTCACTGATGTTCTATACAGTACATGGACTTGTTGATCCGTATCTATCAAACACTCATGATGTATTACTATATGATGAAATGCATTGACAACAGTTATGTTCCAATCGAGATGTTCCAACTTTTAATCTTGTGGAAATTGCCTTGAGACAATTATTTCAAATATGTTTTGAAACGACAGAAGTTGTCTGCCTACTATGTTTAGGTTTCACAACTTCTTCTTTATCCGTGCTTTTGGGTTTGAAGCTGGTTTATTTTCTACAGGAGCTCCAATGAAATCACATGTGAGAAATATGCTTTGGTTTACTGACCCATTTAAAAACAGAAGTGAATTAGTCTGTTTTTTTCACAGTAAGGTTGGGGTCAGTTCATTTTAAGCTTTATTTGGCCTTGATATTAAGTCAGGAAGTGGATATCCTTTAAAGTAAGATTATCAAACATTAAGCTTGAAATAATAGAGAATTGATGTTTTATCATTAACTTATCTATTAAATCATAAATTGAGTGGACAGACCCCAACCATGTTTAATAAGTAAGTCAGTCCCATATCCCATGGCTGGCCATTTTTAATTTGTGACACTACCAATAGCTCTACCTGGAGTATTTTCAAATGTATGAAGATGTTTTTGCCTCAACTAAAAGATGTCTTCATAGAACCAGAAATGATCCAGTCAGTACAGAAATCTCCAGGAATAACAGGACATTTAGCTAGCTAACCTGCTAGCTTCTTTCGAGACACTGTCGAAAGTTTCCATTTAATGTTTTAAGGACACAATATTGAAATGTATTTGGCGACAGGGCATTACAAGTTGGACGTTATATATTCTGAATGCAGCGTTAGCCTGTCTTTGACAAGCTTAGTTGTACTTGATCAGGTGTAGCCCAACCAAACTGTAACGCAAGTTCAAAATGGCCGCCAAGGAATTAAAGTCTACCGAGTGAGCTCGTCATACAGTTCATCACAAGCCAGCTACATGAAGCCCACTGGTTTCTTTCCTGTCCAACGTGTCACATTGTACAACTAATGAATAATTGTACAATGACACGGGCTGTTGAGAGAGAACCTTTGTGTGTATTGAAGAAGCGCCTTCTCTCTGGCCTCCTGGCACTGTGTGTCAGTGTGGCACCTGAGCGTGGGCCCAAAGTAATGCCTCTTCATGGCATTGTGCTAATGACACATCCAATACTCTGAACTATGTTCAGCTAACTGTTATGCATGTTTTGTTTTTGTTTCTGCATGTTACCTTGTGTTTTAATTTGTGTACATACATAGCTGTGTTTCTGTCCTGGAAGCTTTGTCTTGCCGTTACTGTGACATGAGTGTAGCTGTTGAGATGCCTGTAGGCTTACTTACACACATTTGGCTTGTTTTTCTGCTTGTTAATGTTTTATTTCCTAGATCAGTTAGTATTAAGAACGACAACCCCCTTTGACATGCAACATAGTCAAGAGGGAATGCTTTTTGTTTTATATAAGGCTTGGCATCAAAGGATCAGGAAGCATGTTTTGGAATGCATCCCACTTTTCTCCAACATTGCTTGCTCTGGAAATGCACTCGACAATAGATAGTGATAATGGAAACCATTATGATAAACTACTTCTGTGCTGCTGAAATTACAATACAGCCCACAACACTAATACAATGAACATTCTCTGTTTCAAATTATATTTACATTTTGCCAGTTGTAAAGTGTAATTGATTATTGTACCATTCTCAACTGTAACTGTGATTGTTCATTAAAGAGTACTGCTACAAACCATGTGTTGTCCATTGGCATTGTAGTTAAAGGCTTGTTTAAAGTGTTGGATATCAAAACTCAGTCAAGGCTTGAATACACAACCTCAAACCTGAGACACTTGGTCAAACCACTTACTCTCAACTCCTCAGTTTTTCATGTTTTAAAAACGTTAATTACCTCTGACAACAGTAGGGAAAGTATGACAAACAATATAAAAGGCCATGTTTCTAATCACAATCTCTAGTTGTTGTCTTACATCATTGGGGTGAATTTGACCTGTTTGTTTATTCGCCCCAAACAGCCAAAGTACCAACTGAACAACCGTTAGCAGTAAGCTACCTAGAGACGGACGCTGGTGTGTGTGTGTGTGTGTGTGTGTGGTTCTTTACTGTTTTCTTACAGTCTTTCATTTTGAACATGTCCACCATACATGAAGAAGCTTCCCAAAAAAGTAGCCCTACTTCAGTAAATAGTCACATCCTACCGCTATACAGGTTACTGGTCTCCTCCTCCGCAGTCAGCCTGTTACAGCATCCAGACGAACAGGTGAGGTGACAGGTGCCCAGCTACTTCTTCCGGGTCATGTGATTACAGTTCACAAATGCTGGCGCAATATTTAATAAGAGATTTTTTTGCTGAAAATGCTGTGGAGATTATAAATCTTAATAAACCTACTAATTAAATACAGACCTATGGTCTAACTTTTAAAAGAACATTATGTATGTCCTCTGCTGCCACCCTCAGGAATGTCCAGGAACAGCAGGAGAGCTGGTGCATCTCAGTCAACAAGCACAAAAGAACAGCCTTTACCTATTAAATATACTCACATCTACTTCACATATTTGATGATCAGATGTATAAATAAATAACAAAACACCCACATGCATTTCTTTAGGCAACCCAAACAAACAGAAAAGTAGACCAGTGCTTGATTAGTATGTTCTTCCCTTTTTAAGAAGGCCAAATCAGTGAAATCTCTAAGTGTATCTAGAGATAACGATGCTGCGATATCATCCTCTCGTGGAAATAAAACACATTGGCTATGTATTAATTAATCCTGATACACCGAGATATAGTTTAAGCAAAAATTATCCGTTAAATCTGTGATATCGAAGAATACAAATGGGTCTAAAACACATGATGAAAATTTAAAACTTTTATTTGTGAACCAATGAAATGGACTGCAATCCATCATTGCCTTCAATCTTAAAGAATACTAACATGAACATAAGGAAAAAACAAACAGCAAAACTTGACAGCTGGTGCCAGAGCAGGCATCATCACATACACTGGCTTCATTGGAGGGAACAGGCAGGCCAATAACATTGTGCTGTGAAGAAAAACGAGTAACTGAAGACTTACAGTTTGTAGGGGGGGGGTGTCAACATGAGTTTTCCCCTCCAATGAAACGGTCCAGTTTAGCGACGTGTGCTGCTGGTTTAGGGTCTTTGAACACAATACAAAAATATGAGCTTGGAAGCACAGGATAATTTTTGCTATGGCAAACACAACACTAACAATGGACACTGAAGTGAACACAAAAGGCAGGCTTCAGTGTCTTGTTTCATACAAGTGCTTTAACTTTAAAACTCTGACTATTAAAAAAATATCAACCTACACCAGCTGTCAAATATAGCGTAACAAATAATACCATAAACATTTTCATCATCATGTTAATAATAATAATAATAATAAAAAAAAAAAAGAAACTTAATGTTCACTCATTTCAAAAATGCACCCTGGAACATATTTCCCACCCCACAAAAGATGGAGTTCAGTTTGTTATCCGAGCACAAAAAATGTTGTCAGAATGAGAAATTATGATAAGATTTTAGGGGAAGAAATTGGCCGACTCCATTTGATTCCGGAGATTTGCACAATAAGCAGGGTCCCTTCACATTAAGAACTAATAATATTAATAATAATAATGCATCTCTTTACGTATTCACAAGTCTCTCAGTCCCATGAACTCTATGCAAACTGTCTCCTTAAAATGAAATTGAAACAGAGACAAAGTTCTGCACAGACATTGAAGGCAATTAACTATTATACACGAGAACCTTCTTTTAAACAAGGTCTTGAGTCGGTCACCACAAAAAAAAAACTTAGAACCAAATGCTTCACAGGACCCCGTCAGGTAACGACAAAATGACGTCGCTCCTTCTGCGTTTACCACAGTCGATCTCAAGTCTGATATACGCAGCATCACTTATTTCATCTTCCTCATTGTTTGGGATTTTTTCCTCCCCCCTCCCCGAGCAAAATCGGGAGCAAGGAGAGACCACTGTGTAAAACTAGCTTAAGACACAACACTTTTCAACCTAGGTGTGTTTCACATAGACCCTTAAAATCCTCTCTTGAAGTTTCTTAACCAAACGTACAACCACAAAGCAACTGACCGTAACGTAGCCTGCCCAGGAGCACCGCTCAAAGATGTAACAGCAACCAAGTCAACTCTTGACTGTACTTTTAGTTTTTTGGAAAGGATGTGAGGGGGAGCACTCCGAGTGTCTGACTGTCAGTCACCGCTGCTAACATTACTGAGGTAGAGATTTGTCCCGGGTGAAGGACAGATGTTTTCATAAGCTCCGCAGCCAGAGAGGAGCCAGGTCTCAGCTTTCGTACATACTTTCACACGCGCAGATACCCTCAAACGGCTGGACCGACAGAAAAACAGCCTCCTCATCTCTCTGTTCCCCCGTCTGTCCGTTTGATACATTGGCTTTCTTTTGTGAGCCGGCAGGCAGCGAAAACCATCTATGGTGACTGGGAACGAAACACTCGGATGCAACAGGAAGACACACACAAGGCTACACAACTACCAATTAGCTTATCTTCGCCACACTTTAAAGCTCGAGGGCGAAAGCTTGTGGCACAAGCTTATTACATGTTATCCCATCACCGCTGCATGTAAAAAACACTTTCCCTTTGTTACCTTTGCTACATTCGTTCAACAAAACCTGCCATGGGACAAGTTGGGTGGCTCTTTTCCCAACGAGGGTCAATTCTTACTGCTATTCTTGATATTTAGCCTGAAATTAAACTATTAAAATACTGCAGTGTCATATTTTATATAAACCTATAACAGTTTGAATTGATCCTTAACTCTTTAATGACTCACAGATGCTAAGAGAATTAGCATGACTAGCTTGTGATATGTTGATAATATGATGTAACACATGCAGCGCTTTGACGCTGAATGAAAATAGTGACCCAATTTATTCCCAGACTTTAGTTGTCAGCTGACAACTAAAAAGAAGAGCATCAATAAAAACAAGTTAAACTAAAGCAGAGGGAAACAACTTAAAAACAAGGAGAGGAATCTTTAACTGAAGACATGGAATCATACTAAACCTTTGCATTCGCGGCGTCAAGCAAAACGACAACAGAAGTAGCTTTCTATGGCCATGTTTGCTCAAAATAAAAATAAATCCAATTGCTTCCATTTTGGTTATACGGTTTCTCTTTTCTCCCGTGCTCAAGGGTTACAGATGATCTCTGCAGTACGATGACATTTGCTTGTTCAGAGTGGCGTGTAGGCAGCTCCACAAGAGGGAGATATCCGTAACTCTGAGAGGAGATGTGGGGCAGGACTTTGGCAAAGTTTGACAAGATGATTTCTCAAGATTGCCAGGGGTTGTTGAGGGGGACTTGGTGGAACTACAAGGATGGCAGCATCTGTTGTCCATGAAAATTGAGCAGCCGCTGAGGGGCAAGTTCGGGAGCAGGTACCCCTAAAGGGAAAGAGAGGCGAGGGGACAGAGGTGCTGTTCTCACATGGACTCAAACTCGTCGATGCGCTGCTTCGTGTTGCCCGATCGGATCTGACGCAGCGTTTTGTATTTGTCTCGGCCCGCTTTCACGTTCTCGGCGTGCAGCACATCGTTCTGCGTCTTCTTGGTTTCATCTCTGGCATCGGCCAACTCTGAGCTTAATGTCTGGGAGATAAAAGAGAAGGGAGGATGAGAGGGCGATGAGGCGGAAGATAAAGAAAATAGAAAAAGAGGAAAAACAACACAGGGCAAAGTACAGACAGAGTTGCAGAGAGAAGAGAACAGGTGCAAAAAATACGCCTAAAACATTTAAAAAGTAAACATCGGATTGACGCAAAGCAACTTCTCTACAGCCTCGGCTGTGTCTGTCAAAACGTGTTTAATACAAATAAACAATTCCTTCCAATGAGGTGCAACAGCTCCACTACGTTAACCCTGAAGCAGGTGGTCAGTTATAGAGGTTTGAGACAAAGGTGTCAAATCCTTACGTTTGAGATTAGGTTGCGGTTCGAATTCTTCTTGCCATAGCTTCAGTACGAGTCCTGGCTTATGCAGTAGCCCAGCTTAGATCTACAGGCCCTGTCATTTATTTAGAGTTTGAAAAGATATGAAGAGACTTGATGTACTTTGATCTTTTCGATCGATTAATTGCCAGTAGATCTTCTTGAAAGCCCGGCTACAGTCTAAGCCAGCACGTCCACTCCCGTTAAAGCCGGAGTGTAAAGATGGACGGAGAAGTATGCCTGATCTTACCCTTATCTGCCATTTCTTGGCTGCCGTTTCTTCTTTGCAACAAAACTGCTGTTAGAAAATCAGATAATCTTGTTATTTGTGCAAAGACCCCCCCCCGTATTACCTGCAGCTGTTTCTTGACCCTCTCGTTTTTCTGGGCTTCAGTGACGCGCGCCTCTTCACTGCAGAGGTCGACCTGGTTGACGCCCTCGTTGGAGAGGTCAGCGCTATCTTCCGCGTGGTTCTCATCCTGCTCATCGTGGTCGCTCTCAGCATTGCTGCCCAGAGATGCTGGCATCACAGTCATTGCAGTCTTCAGCTCCTCCTTGGTCTTGTCCAGATCCTCCTGGGCTGACATAGCCTGCAGGAGACAGCGAGCGTAAGACAGAGACACATACTGGATTCACACCAGGCAGCGGAGAGTCGAATACGCTGGCAGGCCAAATATGTTAAGAGACAAGGTTGAATGTTTGGGGACATCTGAAGAATCCTGTACCTTGTGCTGCCATTCTATGGCCTCATCGTCTTTCTTCCTCTTCGCTTCTTCCAGGAGAGCGATCTTGGCTGTGAATTCAGCCAGTTCAGCAGCCTGGGATAAAAATAATAAAAAGAGATCCTCGCTGTTACACATATTGTACATTTAAAAAAACACAAGAATGCACTCATCCTTAAAATAAAACACAGCAGAGAATTGTGCGAGCAAAAACGTATAACTATCCCCATAATCCAGCTTGTAGCTGCTCACACCACGAGTGAAAACAAACACACGCACCAGTTGTTCCTGGGTCTTCTGCTGGTCTACAGCCTGCCTGGCCAGCTCGGCCTTGGCCTCCTCAGCTGTTTGCCTGTCTCTCTCCAGCCTCTCGGCCTCCTCCCTCGCTCGCTTTCTCTCCTGCTCCAGCTCCAGCGCCCGGCGAGTCTGTTCCTCAAGCTCTGTGGAAGACACGCAAACATGTTGCACATCCTTTCGACTTTCATTTCATCATCTACACATTTTCTACTCAAACTTCAGTATGATCTAGTTACGGGTCAAGTCAGATACAGTTGATTCAGGTACATAAGATTAATTCATTATGTTTGACCTCTGTTGTACATGCACCGATGTATAATCATCTCTAAATACAGCTCTGGACATGGTACGACAGGTATTTCTGAATAAATACAAACAGCAAACACAAACAGAGGAATGAAAGTTCATTCTGGCTGTACGAGTATGATGAACATGATTGGCCCGGGAGAGATTCTCTTGTTTGACAGACGCAAGGAAGGCAGCAGCAAGGATGAGTGAACAGATGGATGAATAAGAGAAAAAGAAAACCCCAGTACCTTTCTGAGCTCTCATCGTCTGCTCTTCAATCTGTCTCAGCCTCTCCATGAGCTCGTTTTTCTCGCGCTCTATCCTCTCCTTCTCTTTCTCTGCATACTCTCGCTTCTTCTTCTCATTCTCCAGCTGAGCCCTGAGAAGTGTTGTGATTACATTTTTCAGATTTCTCCAATATTTTAGATTTAGGAAAATACACTTTGATATGGTAACAATACAGTATTGTAACATAGCACTCTTATCCTGACGTGAATAAAAGCTCCTTCTGCCACAGATAATGTACGTAGAAGAGGCAAGACTGCCCTCTAGTGGAGAAGCTCTACCTGCCACTTCTCTATCAGCAGCTACCTTCTCATTTAAAATGTTTAGACATATATTTATGCATCATTTAAAGTCAGTGAAATTGGGTTTAAAAAAGTAAAAAAAGAGCCCAGTGCACTTATTATTTTAAACATATTTGAACTGGAAATATATTGCTTAAAAACAATACATTATACACACTTTATATGGTTTGCAAAACTTTGGACAGGCATATATATATTTTCTCCGAGAAGGCACATGGGTACACAATACCTCTCCATCTGTTTGTGGTGCTTCTCCTCCCGGGCCTGAGCCTTCATCTGCTGCACCTCGATAGTGTCGGGCTTCCTCCTCCTCATGTACAACTCGTGGTTACCCATACACAATGCCAAGATACGCTTGTTGATGCGCAGCCGCGGGGCATAAAACACAAAGTCCTACATGTTTTATGAAAGAGAGGAGAAAGAGATATGAAGCGGGACATGTTCTCTGTATACATCAAGCATAAAGATTTGTGGATTTCTTTAATACTTTTGATGCATCATGACACTCACCGGTGCTTTCTTGTCAATGGGTTTGATGACAAACTTCTTGTCATTGAAAGAAATGTTTCGAATCTCACTCCAGGGGAAGCCGATCTTTGGTGTCAACCTGAAAAAATAAATGTCCAGAAGTGGTTAACAATTTACACTTTAAACATTCCCACTCGTATGAAGATATACAGTACAGGGTGTTACACAGTTGGTTATAGAAAGTTTTATCACATCCAGGCAGCAGATGGTGCCAATAATGAACAGACCAGCTTACAGGAAATCACAAGACTGAAAATTGAAACGTAAAGTGAAAGTATTCAGTCACATTGCTAAGAATAGTGACAGGAAGGAGCAGTAGGTGGATGAAACTATCACTTCCTGCCAATGGATGGTGGGTGTTCTCGAATCAAAAAAGGAACAAAGACAAGGAAAGGAAAATAATTAGATGAAGTGATAATGATAATGAGTAATGAGCTGCTGTCTAAGGAGAGAGTAAGAAACTATCCCTTATTTCCTTTCTTTGTCACCATGGCAGTTGTGATGACCTCAGATAACAAACAGGAAAGGAAAAGCAGTAAGAGGAAATGCTCCAGGAGTTGTGATTGAATCTCTCTTCTTCCACAAATGGGGAAAGAAAATCTGACAAGAGCGGACAGGAAAGACTCTCTTACAAAAGGTCTTCCCTTTTCTGCCTCTCCCCCAGTTTTTACCTCTAAATATATCCTCGTTTCCTCTAAACTTGATAAACATTGTGCACATCGTGTCGTCATCGAATAGTAGAGTTAGTCTGGTTTATTTATGATGAGTTAATATCAAATAACAAGAAAATGAAATAAAGTAAGGTGATTTGTTTAGTTTTAAGTTGGGTGAAAATGAAATACTAGTATAACATTTATTGGCAAATGGATCCATATACTGGTACAGAGTAACTCACTGCAGTCTGGCTTGTGAACACATTTACAGTTCCAACTCTTAATAGTTTCCAAAGATTGTGCCAAACACCAAAATCAAAGTCAAATTACAATGTCAAAGCTACACAGCCAGGTGTTTACAAGTCTGATCAAAAAGTCGTTTTGAGTGTTACAGTATGCGCTCTGCAGTCGGCACAGAACAACCCACATAATCATCTCCGTCCTTTGGGCATTAGATGACTTAAGTCCTTAAATCTATAAAACGTATCAAAAGCTTTACTCTGATGACAAATAATCCACAACAAAAGGCTCCAGGCAAAGACACAGGCTGAAGGGAAGAAGCTCATTTCAACTTTAAGGAAAATCTTCACGTTATTTGTAGGGATGCAGGGATTTAGCGACCGAACAGTATCAGCCGTTCTTCGCCTTGTTGCCTGCCATCAGGCTATCGACAAATAAGATGACACTCGCCGACGGCAGTGGCCGATGTTTAACTGCATCCGATTTCCTCTTATCATTAATATTCGGCAGAGGAGGCCCACTGTATGGACTAAGAGGTAACTTTTTTGCTTTGTAAAGAGGCCCACTTTTTTGTGTGAAAGAAGGTCATGTTAAAAGTTGTCTCATAAATGTGTGTAATTGATGATTTGTGCTATAAATAACAAAACATTATTTTAAACATCGGTATTTCCCCAGAATTTCACAATCGGTGCATCCCTATAGTTATTTCCTAATAAATAAGACTCAAGGCTCTGATCTTGTGGCGAGTTTGGGTGATACAGCAGGTATAACGTAATCGCTATGAACCACAGCGTTGACACACATTTGTTGTGACACGCCGTCAATAAATTCCCCTTCTCACTTCTGCTGCTGTTTGCATTCAACAGAAAACCACAAAACCAAACAGTCTTTACTGTAGATTTTATAGGTTTAAGACCGAATGCTCCCCCAGAATGCATTGTTGTTTTGTAAATAAACTCAACAAATCTGTGTGAGAGAGAGAGAGTGTGAGAGAGAGAGAGTGAGAGAGAGAGAGAGAGTGAGAGTGAGAGTGAGAGTGAGAGTGAGAGAGAGAGAGAGAGAGAGAGAGAGAGTACGTCTTACTTGTCTTCGTGTTCGTAGATATTGAGGCCAAGGGCATCCACGCCCAGCCACAGCTGTGTGCCCTTCTTGTTTTTGATTTCAAAGTAGTTGACTCCATACATCTCCAAGTCCTGGGCGATTTTAAGATATTCCATCATAGAGTCCTCTCTAGAAGAGGAAGAGCAGGAGGAATTAGACGATTATAAACCATGTGTGTTTTATTAGAAGACATCCACATTATCAGTAAAACACAATCATCAGAGTACATTTCATAAAGCACCAAATCCAATTCCTCTACAATAAGTATGTGGTTATTAAAATAGTTCCACGTCCTAACACAACGAGCCTAAACATGAACACTCTGATACCAATTTTGTTCGCCTCTCAGGGCTTTTCAAGCGATAAGGAAAGACCGACACATACCTGAGCATTCCTCTGTGTTCTTCGTGCCAGGTCTGTATTCTGTCCTCCCACTGCTCCTTGGTCAGCTTGTGCTGCTCCAGGACTCTGTGTGCACAAACACAATGACTTCACCTGAGGGGAATGTTGAACGGCACCGAATCGTTTCCTCGAAAGGAAATGATTGAAAATTCCAAACAGGGAACGAGACACATTCCAGGTTTCATCAGACGTGATCAGTGTGTGAAAACTCGACACTTTGACTCAGCAGAGACAAATACTTTGTGGTATATTTTGTGTGCGTGTACCTCTGAGGCAGCAGTCTGTCATGGGTAAGGTACCCAGACTTGTGGGCATCTTTGTTGTAGTCTCCATACTTGGCCTGGACAGAGTAGGACGCCAGTAGCACAGCAGTCTCTGGGGGGCAGTAGTTCTCATCGTTCAGGATGGCCTCCTTCACCTGGCAGAATCATGAGGGAGTGCAGAGTTAACAGATAGAACTTATTTAGCTCTTTAAACACTTTTCTTCCAATATCAAATTCAGTTAAAAAAATGTGCACTACAAAAACTGTGTGTGACTCGTTACCTGCAGGAAGAAGAGTCTCTGCGTGATCTCCTGGATTAGTTCCTCTGAGACATCCTCAGGGAAGAACTTGGCTCTGAACTTAAACTGCAGAGGGTTCTCCTTCTTCACATCCTGCTGGGTCACCTGGAGGACAGAAACAACGTTATAATGCAACCATCCAATAAACAGCAGATCATAACCTCTGAGTCACAACAAAGCTCGTGTCTCCTGCGTAAAAGGGGCCGTAATAAACAAGTATATTTATCACGTAACACTTGTGTAATGTAGTCACTGTCAAATCTTTGCTGTTTGGGGGACATGTGCTACTGGGCTGTATGTGGACAGTTGTTGCTCACACACACACAAAATAGTTTGGAGCCCCGCTTGTTAGAAATCCTGTCACAGATCATGCTGACAGCTCTGCATTTGCTGGAGGGCCTGAACACACATGTGTGCTCATAAACGCACTGATGAATTCCCCTCACATTGAAGGACTGTGAAACCACAGAGACGGCCTCTCTCGCTCTCACAAGCACACACACACACACACACGTAGAGTTTGAGTGTTATTTTCTGTCAGGCATACCCTGAAACACACAGACACACTAATAGCAGGGGTGTTAAGGCTAGAGGGTGTGTTGGCCTGAGCGAGAGAGGAAGCCTGTTATATGAGCACATCTGAGGCGCCACAGCACAGCATCCAGGCAATCCCAGATAAATAACAGACAATGACAGGATGAAAGAAATACAGATAGCGTGTGAAGGAAAACAATTAAAAAAAGAAGCAAAAAATGGTGTTTCAGTAGTTGTGACAAAAGGGTCAAATTAAATCAGAGGAAGACTGACCTTCTTATTGAGTTTGAGCCAAGTGCTGTAGCCTTTACTGTCCACATACTGAAGGCCAAAGAACCAGACCTCCCGCAGTCCCACCGTCTTCACCACCTGACATTAAAACAAAAATCAAATCTGAATTCTTACAGGTGCTACAAGCATTTCAAAGTAAAAGGTTTACAAGAGATAGGGTGGCGACATGCCAGAATCATGACTAACCACCAGGACGCCTACAGACATCATTTTAGTTTTTTGGAAAGCAGTCGACGCATGTAGTTATGTCACTCCTGCTCACCTGGTCAAAGAGCTGTTTCCCTGTGGTATTAGGTTGGATGGCAAACTCCAGCTCTGCATCCATGGTGGTCACACGGACGTTGATCTAGAAAACAAACACAGCAATAAGTTTATTTTGTTTGGCAAATATTTTACAGAGGGATCAGATTCAGCACCGCTTTTTTTCTAATCTCGACTAATCATCCACTAATCTCCATCATCAATCAGGGAACATTACTGGTAGTAAACGGTTTGACTTTTTTTTTTGCTTTGCTTGGAGGTACAGTTAAGTTTTTGAAACACAATACCTAGTGGGGACCATTTATACTTTCAGATCTTAGGTAGAAACGAGTGACGTCTGTGCTCTGGCAATAATAACCTTATTGAGCATCATGGTATAAAACGTTAAACATAATATATACTGTAGGATGTGGCACACAGCATGTATGCATCAACACAGAAGTGCTGCAGTCTAACTTTTTCTCAGTCGAGCAACAATCTTCCAAGTTAGTAGAGAATTCCTGCAGAAGAGATTGGATGCATGTTTGATGAGTATGTGTGCAATGTGTTCATTTCCCCTCAATCCTAACCCAGCTTTTGTAAAGGGACTGTGTAAACGCTTTCCCTCTTTCTATCCTACACTGCCAGGGTGAGCAAGCCCCCCCCCTTTTAGTGCAGCCTACTACTCAAAGCTCTGTTGGGGAGGAGCAGAGGATAAAACTCAGTCATTGGCTGCAAGTTAACGACCCTGGCAGGAGGCCAGCAGCAGCTGATGGCACAGAACAGAGCAGGGCTGACCTGCGAGGCATCTCACATCCTCCTCCCACACACTGAGCGGTGTGTTGCCTCAGTAGTGGTTTACGACACAAGAAAAATTGCGAATGCAAAAAGTTGCAGTGCAGAAAAAAAAGCAGGGGAGATAAGAGTGCAACATGAAGCAGAGAGATGATCTGGGGTGTACTCCCTTTGAGATTAAGTTACAGCGAGGTTTCTGTAGATCAGCCAACCATACAGAAAATGAGAAAGAAGAAACTGAGCATAAGAACCTTCCTTTTCCTCTTAGCAATTATATAGAAAACCTCAGGAAGGCTTACTTTGCATTTCTCTCCCGCCTTCATCCCTCTCTGTTTCTCTCAATATCCCTACAATGAATAATCCATGAAACTTGTGTCTATACCGCACATAGCTGAAGCTCAGATCACAATGTATCTCATTAATTACCCATGAAAGGTTGCAGCACTTTCTCTACACTATAGACATCTCGCATGAACACTCCTGCGTGGCCTAAACTATCACTGTATGACAGTCCAACATTATTTTAAGAGACTAAACTGCATCCCACATGTTCATAATCTAACATGCTTCAAGCCAAGCATCATTTTAGTTGGAAAATATGGGCAGCTTCCCGAGAAAAGATTAAGTCTTAATTGATTTAATTCTGCGTACAGTCAGGGTCAATTTTCAATTAATGCAGTTGCTGTATTTTGTGTAGTTTGAGACCAAATCTCTCTGGCATGCCTGGTGCCAATGTGTCTTTGAAGGAAGATTCCACACACAGAGGCACTTTAGTTTTTATCCCACATCAAGACCACGGCGTAATCCATGTCTGGGAAATCTACCCATAATATATGCCAGTTATCTGCAGGGGATGAAAAAGACATTTTCAGGAGAGTATGGATGAAATTAGAGTTCAATGTGTCGGACAGGAGTGTAGTAGGTAATGGAGCTTGTATATATTTTCTTGCATGAGGACAGTGAATAACAGGAAATACATACATAGACAATCAGTTGAAAGGTAGATTGATTGATAAAGGCTTTAAAGACTGATGGAATAATCACTGCATACAAAATGTTCTTTGAATTTCTTCCACTATAAATAACCCGATTTAAAAATGATGCAATGCATAAGTGTGCATGAATATATATGAGGCCACCTGGCTATAATATTATGGGTATACATATGCAAGCACCACTTCTTAATAAATTAAGTCCCACTCTGAGATTGGAGAACTGCTTTACGAGTCTAGATCTCTCTACACCAATGACACGGACATCAAATAACATTAGCTGCTTAATACAACACAGCCTGTGTCACACTGTGCATGTCCTGCGCACACAAATAATATATAGTAATTGAGTTGTGGCAATGAATACGTTCTACAAAAGGGTCCTTCATGTTTTTCTTGATTTATTGTTTACTACGTGCCGGTGGGTCTCTGCGAGGGAGTAAACAGACTGTGGCCCTTTGCTCCTCTATAAAAGAAAACCTCTGATGAGTCATTGAAAGTTACAGCTGCTACAGGATGAGCACAGCTTAATGTATTGCCATGGTATCATGTACAAGATTGATACCTGCAACACTTCTTGCTAAAAATTACAGTTATCATCTAAAAAGGTGCAATATCAGCATTTAACGACTCTTCACAGGGCTGTACCGAAGGTCATCGTTTTACATTCTGAACAAGACGGATCATTTGAGCTCTGGATGGGAAGATGGCATCATAACTAATCTATAGAGTTTTATCCATAGTGATGATTTAGAAAACAGAGTTGCACTTCATCCAGGTGCTGAGGTCTTTTGTGAAAAGATTCTGCAACAAATTTTGCTAAAACTTTTGAACTACTAGGGCAACATCTAAATCAACTCCTGCAAGTGCACAAAACAAATTAACACACATCAGCTCAATAACCTGTTCATGGTTCACTGACTGGTGAGTTAAGACTGTGTTGGTTTCAAGACTAGCTGCCTCATTGACTTTCTGAGATGGGAGTAGTCATAGACAATGTTGTGCTGAGCTGGGGTTTCCAAGTGACCGGCCTTGAATGTCCCTTCTCCCCTGCATTTGTGTGGGGCCCGCCTGCCACCAGCAATCAGCTGTGAAAGAGCCAACCTTTGTGCTGCATGCGTGTCTCTGCCAAAACATAGCCGACCCGCAGAGAGAGAGAGAGAGAGAGAGAGAGAGAATCCTGTATGGACCAGACTGTCAGTTAATCCCATCTCTCCTGCAGAGCGAGGGGGAGGAGGAGAGGGACAACAACATGCCATGGCATTGACACAGCTAATCACACACTGAGACAACTGAGCAGTCTCGGAGGACTGGAGTGACTTCAGTAAGCCTGTCCTTATACGACAGTCTTTCTGGTGATACTAGACACTGACAGGGCAACATGACAGTTCTTAAAAAAGGACCAAATTGCTCTCTTTACGGCAGAAACTCAACTAAGCAGCGGTGAAGTATGGCGAGCCGCAATAATTGCATTTTTCTGCAGCCGGAAGACGTGTTCATGCGGGAAGAAATTCTATATAACATAGTTCAACATGTCACAGGAGTAACAGGATTGTTTACCGATTGGCTGCGGGGACTCTCTGGCTATAATTGGCTGCCAAAAGTTAAACTATCCCCTTCAGAATCAAGCGCAGCCCGCTGAGCTCCGAGCGGCCGCTCCAGCTTTAAACTGATTGAGATTTAGAGGATAGAGGTAAGCATTAGACTCGGTAAACTCAGAATTAAAAAAGACACATTCAACAAGTGCGTACCGTCTAAGAAAACTATGTTGCGTTTGTTTGATGCCGCTACGCCATATAAGGGAGCCTGCGAGTCCTAACGTGAGCCGACATGCCCTCAAACTTCATTAAAAGCAAAAGGTAAACCCTAAAAAGTTGCGTTCCTGTTGCGATATCGACCCAAAACATCTCCCCGTGTGGTTTCATCGTCCTACTGGAAGTGTTTTAGAAGCAGAGAGTCTAAAAAAGCCTGTTTTCCAGAATTTCAAGCACATTTGCAGCTCATTTAGATGTGGTAACAGATGTTTTATGGCTTTATTTAACTCAGTGAAGTACTACAACGTGTACCTGTGTTTCCTGAAAAGTGTATATTAGCAGCAGAAAAAACATCCGTCTCACTACCTCTCTCTCTGGAACTATTTGACACTATGCGTCTCCTCCTATCTCTTATATAACACTATACTTTGCTCTAACTTCTTTATGTGCAGTGTCACTAAACGGGCCTCAAGTTGCAGAGAGTATAGTGCAAAATTGCAATAAAAGCACACTAACTCGACAAGTTAGTGTTGTTTTCTTTCTACGTGCCCTTTAAAGATGTTTCTAAATCCCCCCTATCCATGTCAACTGTGAGGACGAGTTCTCACTCAGACGGCCCCTTGTTAAATGTGCAGCTGTTAAGTTACTGTAAGCGGTTTAGATGAGCTGTGCCTCAAGAGAGAGAGACGCATACACAATCAGTAGAGTTGCTAATCTGGGCTGCAGGGCTCTGAGCAGCTGTCTGTCCCACTGATTAACCCCCCTGCAGGGTGAGGCAGGCTGAAGAGGGGAGCAGGAATAGGAGGAGGACTGGGAGCGTAGAACGAATCACTGCTACCTACAAACTCAAACATTCATCCTTTGGGGGAAGGGAAGGTGAACGCTGTGTTAAAGCATCCCTTTGACAAAAGGACAAAACATTTACTTATCCATGCTGTAACTGCTGTAACTGCTGTAGACAGAATCTGAACAGCTTCCAGTGGTTTCACAAGATGCACACTCGGGGGCTAATAAAGAGGAAAAGGGAGGGTCTTACTCACTCTACTTGATTACAGACCTAACTTTTGTATTGTAAACGAGGTGACCGCTCAAACACAACAGGCAAACAGAGTTATGATGTTGCCCAGCACTAACATTGCAACTCCTCCCTTCCAATAACCTTCACGGTTATCCTATCTCTTAACATTCCTGAGCACTACAACATATTCCCATCTTCTTTTCTTCCCTCTCTCCATTTCCCATTAGCCCCAATTTTTTGTTCACCCATCTGACTCCCGTCTGCCCGGACAGTCCCTCAGTCGTCTGGTGATAATCCTCTCTCTTCACATTGCTTCTGTACTTCCAGGGAGACAGGATGTTGACACAGACTGGGCCCCCGAAGTACACAGCAGGCCCCTTCTCCAGCAAACGGGAAAACAGCCACAAGCTAGGAAACCAGCGAGGGCCGTCTTCCTGTGGGCCGCGATCACCTGCCCCAAAGCCCACAGGGAGCACCGAGCAGAAGAGGTGCGATATGAGAAACAGCACTTTACTGTAACAAAACTCATATATATAAATCGCGATAATTCATGGAGAGATTGTACCTGAATCTTGCTTAGCCACTGAAGCACTTGCAATTCAACACAATGCATGCAATATTAAATGCTTTGCTGGCGTTAAATATGTGATTTTATGTCAACACAATAAAATTCATCTTAACCCATTCAGTTAGTTTCATCTGTGCACGTGTGTGGTTTTTTTGACACCTCACTTAACCTTCAATAACACAACAACCGTAACCATTCCACCTCTTGCAACCACGCGCTGACAACTTACGATCAGCAAGAACCACGTGTTTGTGTTTTAGAAGAAACTTCTATTAAGTGACTCATCGCAAAATCACTACTGAAATACAAATTTGGCACTCTTCCTGCTAGCTCAGCAAACTCTTGTGTTACTTAACCTTGGAATTGTTTTTTTATTCTTTGGCCACAGATGAATGCTGACACTGAGATATAAGAGGCCTATTCCAAAAGTTCTGATGTCTGGCTCTGGCTGCCGTCCCAGAGAAGGTCATGTCTGCAGGACCCTGATCTAGCTTCCTCTGTTTACTGTGTCGGTGCGACAAGCTTTACTTTCTCTGTCAGTTATCGTCTGTGACAGAGATGTCGCTCTGAGCTGAGCGGCCTTCCCTTCACTGTCCCAGGAGCAGTTTTGGGATGGTGCCCTGGTGACTCAGAGGACAAGAGGGGGAAGTGAAAGATGACATCAGTGCCTCGCTGTCTCTCTTCTGTAGCTTCACGAAGACACACCACCTTGAGAGCTAGACAGAAGACGTGCCTCACTTGTGGCGAAGTCTGAAGCCTGTTGTTCTGAGTTGCGAGGAAAGTTTCTGATGTAGGTTTTAGCAACTTGACATCTTTCCATGAAAGAAATTCTAAATTAAACATAACTTAAGCTTTGTTTTAAAATGTTGTCAACTAAAAAGTACCAATACCAATACAAGTAGCGTTAAAGCTAACTCAAGTATGAGCTCTACCCTAGTCTGGTTATGATGAAAAAGCAGCATGACACAGTAGGACAGCCATGAAGGGACTGCATCAAATTGGTTTTGTTTTGGTGTTGTTCACATCCCAGGCATTCTCTCCACCCTTTAAGCAACAATGGCAGCAGTGTTGCGGTTGCGAGGCCCGTGGGCCAGGCAGTTCATTTCACACTCTGGCTGTTGTTCACTTGGAAGAGGAGTATGAGGAGTGGGAGCAGCCATCGGAATGAAACCGCCACTTCCCAGAATGCACTAAATGTAGCTTTCGGCAGCAGTGCATGCCAACCCTTATCACAAGTGGAGAGATTCACTTCATACGAGCAGACTAGGAATGAACAAACAAGCAGCTTTCATGTTTCGGATTCATATCATACATTATAGGCTTAACTACTTGCGCTTCTGCTCAATAAGTTCTAACACTGCAAGTGAATTTTTCTTTACATCAAACTATCGGATTCGATTAGCAGGTGCCTGACTCAAGTGTTGTTCCCCTTAGTGCTGCCTTTCTGAATACCTCTGTAGAACACAGTGTGATAAATGCAGCTGACATTTTTATGCCACCTCTCATGTAGCTCCTTTTAGCCTCTTACCGGTTTCGGCATCTTTGCTTCCCCTCCTTCTTACACCCGACAGCTGAGAGGATAAATCCGTCACGGGACGCCAACCAAACCTGTATCACAGGACCTGAATGCAAGAGACAGAAAAGAGAAAACAATATGAGCAGTTGCCAACGTACAACATAATTTTCTTGTGTTTTTTGTATTCTCTGAAACTAAATGATTTGGTAAGAAACAATCCATTAAATTGCAATGATTAATCCTAAAAAATAACAGATAAAAAGATCATCAAACTGAGCAACATTAGATTGCTCCAAAGAACTGACAGAATTAAAGAAAAGAAACTAAAATATTCCTAAATCTGTGCACACCTGCTGTATTAAGTGCTGCTACGGTAACTATTGCAAGCGTGTATGGGGGTCAACTACTTGAAATATTCACTATGTTAGAGAAAACCTCACAAAGACTCACGGTCTTTGCAAAATGATCCTCAGTTATCAAAATTAGGGGATATTTGGATTTCACTTTTTGTTTTTAATATCTTTTTCACTCTGCATCTCATCACTGCACGCTATAAATGACAGTCTCGGTACACTCTAGTTGAAACACAAGCCTGCAAGTTAGGTAATGACCTAGGTTGAACTGCCATATGATACTGAAATGATCTTTTTGTTATGGGCGCATGTCACATCATTTAGATTTGGATATTTTTTTGCTACTGACTGTTTTGCTACAGGAGGGATGTGATCTGTCTGTTTGGATGACTTGTTGAATCCTTTACTTGTCATTGACATTATGCATTGTCCTGTAAGACTGCTGATCGAACAGCCAGCTGTCCTGTTATATCCTTCAATTTGGGGAAACTATTCTGATACTACATAAGTGGCAAGTTGGCAAATATATGAATCCACCAGACCACTTTATCTTGAAATGAATGCCAAGAGAATCCTGTGTTACAGCTCAAAATACGCCTAGAAACCAAAACAAGACATTTAAAAAGGGCCTTGCTCCTTACTGGTAACTGAAGAAAGATCAAGCCATCACACAGAGTATAAGTGAGTATATCACTATCAACCAAAAATTATTAGTGACTTTACAGAATAACAGTGAGACAAAAACACTAGTTATGTTAAAGAAAAATGTGCCATAAAGCCCCTGAATATCTGAGCTGTAACGTTAGCTCGTGTTTGTGCTGCAGATGAAGACACTTCTAGCTCGTGAGTAATTAGCATGCGTATTTACCCGCCGAGAGTTGCCTTCCGTTACACTGTAGTTTAACTACAATTTTATCAAATTGAGTACAAAACGTGAGCTGCAACGTCATGACACGACGAAAAAAAATAAAATTCACACGTTTCACGTGTCAAAAAGGCTTTTTTACCCCAAAATTTCACTCGGAAACACAGCAGCCGTCACACAACTCATTACCTAAATACTCCCCATGAAGTGGAAAGGTGGCCATCATCTCCACGCTCGTTAGTGGGTGTTGTCTCGCTACATAACGGTTTGCCTCGCGCATACATGTGAAGTTGTTAAGCCTTAAAATGTTTGGCCATCTTTATTCACCCCATTTCCCAACAAAAAAAGAAACACCCGAGAAATTGTGAATAGGTAAGGCAATATAAGGTGCGTTTACAGGCAGTTTAATGAGCACAACTTCGTACAAGTCGTCATTTAAATCGTGTCGTATAAAATATGAATTGGTCGAGCACGAGGATATCCGCTATTGCATCAAACTTGAAGAGAAGCTCATCTTTTAGGGAGAGGCAACTCACCGGGGGGACGAAGTATACCTTTAAATGAGAAGGAAAGCCTGGTATCTTCACACGTAACACAATATCCACGACGAGAAATCCCTTCTGGTCCTCGTTTCTTATCTCGAAGTGCTTTTGACGAAACAAATTCCCGCAGACATAGAAACGCCGATGAGGTCTTAACAACCATAAGGCGATTTGGGGTGCGAGTGTCGAGCTAGCCGGAACAACATACTACGGCATCCGGTCAACTTTAAAAAATAAAAGCCTCAATTAAACAAGCGAAGAAGAAGGAGAAGGAGGAGGAGTAGAAGAAGTAGAAGTAGAAGAAGTAGAAGAAGAAGAAGAAGAAGAAGAAGAAGAAGAAGAAGAAGAAGAAGAAGAAGAAGAAGAAGAAGAAGAAGAAGAAGAAGAAGAAGAAGAAATCACTACTTAAGCCTTTTTTTAAACTGTATTTATTGTCTTATTATAGTAATATCGTACAATACATACAAACATCTACACACACACACACACACACGCACACACACATATGTAAAGACAAGGTATAATAACAATAATAACTTAGCTAAAATATAAAATCAATACAAATAGAAAAAGGGGAGATTAAATAAGATTTGTTTTTAAATGCAGCATTTTATATATATTTTTAATTGGATCAAAAATATGTGACACAATACCAATTTCTACTGTCCTTTATGGTCTTCTTTATGTTGTTTGTAGTTGTCTATTATTTTTAATATGCCACATATTTTGTCTAGAACATATTCAATATAGATTTTACATATTCCTTAAGACTTTTAACGTCAGTATCTTTACTATCTTCCTAACTATTAGCAATAGAGAAGATGTGGTAAATCCATGTTTGTGTTATGTATTATTCGAGGAACAATACGTTACCATTATCATCATCATTTAGCAGACGCTCTTATCCAGAGCGACTTACATTGAACTAAGTACAGGGACAGTCTCCCTGGAGCAGCTCAGGGTTAAGTACCTTTCTCAGGGGTACAATGGTGACAGGCTTGTACAAAGGACAAATAACAACTTTGGAGCAATAGTTTTATTTCATGTCTTAACCATCCAACTAAGAGCTCTAAGTGAAGATGCAAGATTATTATTTTCTGTACACCCAAATACTTTCTCTCAAACTAGTCATGTTTTTACTTTACTTTGAAGGAAAAATGCCTTATTTCCGGTCTTGTTTTTAGTTTCTGTCGCATACTTGATGCAGCTAATTGTGGAGATGTTCAATATGGCTGTCAGCAGCTGAAGAGTGGATGCAAGACGTGTATGGGGCATGCATCGTGCCATGAGCTGTATGGGGAGTGATTAATATCCGACTGGGCATTTTTTTAAAGAGTAAATCAGCGGACCCCCCCCCCCTATGGTGTGCATTTGCATAGTTAGTACTAATTTGGGAAAGATACACAACAGAAAGTTTGCTGCAGAAAGAAGTGACTATTCTTTCAAGACATCTGGATTTTAAACTATGTGTGAAAAAAAACTATAACTATTTGAATAGTTCATTATGACCAGTGGTGGAAGAAGTACCATCTTTACTTAAGTAAAAGTGATACCAAAGTAAAAGTCCTGCATTCAAATAGTTACTTGAGTATAAATACAAAAGTATGAGCATTAAAATACACTAAAGAAAAACACTAGAGAAAAATTGTAATGTAATGTAATTTTGCCAAGGGATTAATAAAGTTTTTTTTGTATCTATTATTACACATCATATTGTATTTGTTGATTCTATTTTAATTTAATAATCTGAATCTCCAATGTAATTGATATATTATCAAATAAATTTAGTGGAGTAAAATTGACAACATTTGCCTCCGACACTGACATTTGGAGCATCAGGCAGAAGGTTGCACCACCTGATCCACGATCAGTCATTTGCTTCTACAGCTGATAGGATAAGCCATATAACCTTTAGAAATAAATAGTTCTACTTCTCTCTGACTTTCAGTAGGTTTGTTGTGTGTATTCAAAAGTCATGTTGTGCACTTACTTTGTGCTACCACCAGGTGTCATGGTGTCCCTTCCGTTGGTGTCCCCGATGACTTATTAGAACTTCCACCATTCGTTTGTACAGAAGACGGATTTAATGCTTGTATTTAACATGTCAAGCGTGTGATTTTATGCTTATGTCACATTTACCCTAACACATCATTATCATGTCCAAGCTGTCACCTTAGCAGCAGCCATACTCTTTTAAAAAAACTAATTCCAACAAACAAAAGTTCAAGTTATTCAGATAATTTAGTAAAAAAAAAAAAAAACACTCTTGGAAGTGGCCTGGACAAACAGACTATAACCAAAGTACACGATCAAAGGAGGAGGAAGAGGAGGAGACAGCACTGAACTCCAGATAATTGAATGGGTGGAGCTGTGTGGCTTGGGGATAACGTGCAGGTAAGGACACACCGTTTATATTTAGCTAATAGCTAATAGCTAGTAATCTGGTGCACACAACATTACCAATAACATATGAACACGATAAAGCACAACTTCCTCGCCATCAATTTAGGGAGCAGTAAAAGTGTGTCGTGTCAATGTCAGCTGAAAATTCCTTATGCAGATGTAGCACGCCAAACTCCATTATTAATCGGGCAAATTAAGTGTTTGCATATTGACAAAGGCAAGATATTCACCCCACGTTGGATATTTTTAATCAATACAGCCAGTATGACAATTCGGCATAATAGTGGTTCACCAATTTTAATCAAATATTGAGCAAATTTGAGTACAAAACTCCCTGGAGATGCATTTTAGGTATTGAACCAGGTTAATAAATAAGGGAACCCAAGACATCCTTGACGAGCTTCCTGTTATTTTAATTGCACTTCTTGGACCAGGACATTTTATGAGCTAGGATAACGTCAGACATTCATTTTTTAAAACTTTATTTGACTTCCAATAAAACCCCCAAACAGCCAGGTGTTAATGAGCCTGTCAGCTGTCACTTGGCTATTTACTTTAACTAACAAAATACAATTTCAATTCATGTAAAATTAAAACTTAATCATTATGCATCATTCTCAATGTCCACTCAAATTCACTCTGGTGCATGTGTCAATTCAAATTAAAAAGTTTGAGGAACCATGTTTCAGTATATATATAATACAGATAATGTAATGAGGATTGTTCTGTGGTTTTTAATATTTTGCATGCAGACATACAGTTTTCCCTGGGAAGAAATATCTGTAAGAGTGAGTTGAGCTCTTGAAATCTGATGACCCTTTTATTTCCCTGTGCTCTTGATGATATCCCCTAGGCCACGGCCGTGTTACTTGGCCATTAGAAGTGTCACATTGTATTGCATGTGGAACAAGTCTCAGGCTTTATTTAGCCTGGCATATCACCACGTCACAAGATCTCTGTCCATATGACTAAGGGTGTGCTGCTATATTGTCAAAGAAATGAAAGAAGCCACTGTCGAGGGAACTAGTAATTGAATAAAGTTGCTATGATTGTTCCAGCAGAAGTCATCAGTCGGGTGTGAGAGAGTTTGTTTTTCAATTGACTGAAACTAGCCATTAACACTATAATTATTATCAGTTGAAAAATAAACAAAATGCGTACATTATATATAAGTATACCTGCGACATTGGGTTTAAAAGGCATTTAACTTGGATCATTCATTGGAGGCCTTGATCCACTGGGGAGACATGAATTAATTTGCTATTTTGCATATTGAGTGTTAAAGATTTCAGGAAATGCAGTTCCAGTCCTCTCTCTACAACGCTGCTTTTACTTTAGGGAAAGTTCAGTTTCGTGTATAGCAGGTTGACCACACATGTCCGAATGTTAAGATAATTTGCTGCACCGCTCAATTTAAGGAAAAGATAAAGTTAGCGTCAGTAATGTTGTTAGCACCCCTGAAGACAAGCGTGTGTGTTTGGCACACAGAGGAATGGATGTTGTTATGTGTTACGCAATTGCAAAAGTGCTGTGTGTGTGTGTGTGTGTGTGTGTGTGTGTGTGTGTGTGTGTGTGTCTTTTCCTTCCTCCCTCCCTCTCTGTACACTGCTGACCAATTTAAATGGACAGTGCATCTGTCTCTTTCTGTTCTCATTATTCCTTCTGTCTTCTTCCACCTGAGTCTTCTGCTCATGGTCATGGTTCAGTATTTCTCTTTAGACTTGCTCTTGTTGTCTTGGTGATATTTGGTATCTTTTAGGAGCTGCGAGGTAAATGCGAAGAGGAAAGTCTGCTGAGTGTTGGTGTCCCGGGGCCAGGATGGGAGAGCGGTCGATAACGGACGACTTGGAGCAATCGCTGGAGGTGCTGTCGACATTCAGCGGTAGGGATCCTGCGTATCTGTCGGCTTATCACCCTAGTGGGACCAGAGGGTTGTCTAGGTCATGTATAAATGTCACACAGAAGACGAGTCACACACTAACATTAGACGATTCTAAATATTGGTGTATTTTAAGTGTTGCAAATGGTCCAAGCGTCCCATTTGACACATGATTGAGTTCTATAAGAGCTGTTCTTGTATGAGTCGCAAGTAGATTAGTTTTCATTTGATTAGTTAAACGTGTCAAAATTTGACCCCCACGTGTCTTTGACTCTACAGTGTACTTGTGAAATATATGTTTTGTTTTTACATTTCCACTCGATTAACAAACTCCAAATCTTCTTCATGCATTCATTCAGCTTTATTGCTCAAATCCTGCGTGCCTTGTCTTAATGTAATGAATCTGTGTTGGTGTGCACACATGTGGTGTACAGCTCTAATGTATCTCAGGAACGCATTGAGGGAACTTCTTCAGATTTGGGACAAAGGTGTACGTGGACACAAAGATGAACGGATTAGAATTTGGTGGTCAAAGGTCAAGGTCACTGTGACCACACAAAACCCACCACGTGGTTATTTCATATAGATTATGCATTTGCTGAATTACCAGAAAACATAAAATGACCTAAATATCGCTTTAGAAGATTTTGGCCATCACGCCCAGTCCTACCTCTATCCTCTCTCCACGTACGGGCTCCACAGGTCGGCAGGACCTCTGTAGATTAGCAGCAAAAACGCAAGATCACATGAAAACTATCACTATGCGAGGTTTCCAAGAAATGAGGAACATTTGAGATCTTAATTTAGTGTGCATCATGCAGCATTCATTTCAATTTAAACTTTCATGTCCCTGATATGGTCTTGGTGATGCATCATGATCTGAGTTAGGTTCCAAGTCTTATACTTTGGATTCATGATTCATACATAGAGGTAATAGTTTGTTTTTAAACTAGTGAAAGCTGGCAAACTTGCTATAGTATTAGATATTATTAGCAGTAATAACTCGTATAAATCGTGCCAAAGATTCCTACAGGGCAGTATGAGAATGTGCAGCACCAAGAATAATCCAGAACGATTCAGTTTGTTGGCAGTGTGATTTGTTTTGAACTCCTCCACTTGATTTGACTAATAAATCAAATGAATGCCACGTAATGAAAAGTGCATGACCATCTTTGCTCGATGCCTTTTGAACTTTAAATTGGGAATGTTTGTGCGATTGTGTGGCGATAAATTAGGGGAAATAAAGATAACGTGATAAGGGAGGCGGAGAGGCGTGATCATTCTGCAGGCTGCAGTTGTGCTGTTGAATTGTATTGTGTTACATCATCACCCTAAATAAATTGGGTGGATGAAATCGTAGAAATGATCTTTGTTTAAATCTGCACATTATACCGGCAAGAGTCTTAATCTTATGTACACACACCGAAGAACACATTATTGATAAACTCAATATGGCCATACTACGCTGCATCGATTTCCACCCCTAATATTTACTGTACTTTTGTACCCTGGTGAGTCACACACACATATTTGCAGAGTTAGTATAATTAGCTGCTGAGGGGTTTATGTCATCCCTCCACCCCCTCTCTTCCTGTGATAAACACAGAGCCGACATGAAACGAGATAAACAATCACACATTCACAAAGAGCAAACACAGCGGCTTCATCGAGGACGGACGAGCTCAGAGCATGAGAGCTGCGGTGGTGGGACGATGTCTCTTTTGGAGTTAATTCAAGAGGGCCAAGAGGTGTTGAGTGCAGTGCTGCACAATGTGTCCGTCTCCCTCAATCTGTTGACCCGACACTCACACAGCAGCAGCTGCGGCCCACCAGGTTAGTGTGTGTGTGTGTGTGTGTGTGTGTGTGTGTGTGTGTGTGTGTGTGTGTGTGTGTGTGTGTGTGTGTGTGTGTGTGTGTGTGTGTGTGTGTGTGTGTGTGTGTGTGTGGGCTGATTGTAAAGGTTCAGGTGTATGTTTTGTGTTAACTGGACATCTATGTCCAAAGAGTGTTTGAGTGTGTGTTATTTAAATCAACGTGACAGGATGATGGGACAGGATTTCCTATCACCACGGGGACATTCCCCCCCCCCGCCGTGTTTCCCCCTCATTATTCAAACATGATAGAAGAACCTTTCTTTTTAGTTTCCTGCTGATGCTACAGGATTTGTGCAGTAAGTTGGGGGACTTTTATACAGTTTATTTCGTGTATAATATCAATACAAGATATTTGAGGTGTTATTTATAAGACACCAATGTGATTATTGTGACACAGCGTGTAAATATGACAGCGTTGCAGGTTGTTGAAAGGCACTTTACAGGGGTTTCTACCTGGTTCCTCGTCTTTGTGCTCGGCGTATATTTGTCTCTGTATTGCACACAAAGCATATATTCAAGTCAATATTCTGTACTTCCCAAAATGTTGCAGTATTCCCTTTTTAAGTGTCGACTCAGCAGGGGCACAGCTGTCACTTTATGAGTTCTCCACCCTGGAGTGTAAGTGAACGCAGCGCTCTGTGTTCGACCTTTGTAACTGATTTCCTGATATAGCCCTTGTGAGTGGCTAATTGATAACTTGCCTTATGTCTCAATACAACAGCGGGCAGAAATGTCTGTTCCCCAGTTGGATGGTTAAGGGACGGACAAACAGAAAGTCAAAGATACTGATTAGAAAGACAAGCAGACTGTTGAACCGGTGTTTGTTTCCATCATGTCTGCGAACCTTTGCTGTGTCCGTCAACCAGCAGAAAGGAAATCCGAATTGTAAATGCACGCAAACTAGCAGACAAGGTGAGTGTCGTCTTAATGTATGGACATGCGTTGTTCTCGGACCTGGTCGAGTAGTTCAGGAAGAAGCGGGCACGTTTCCACTGGTCGCACTTTGTAAAGGTCACGCTAGAGTCGCAGGTTAGGTCAAGTGTAGTCTGCTGAACTGCATTGATTCCCACGTTAGTCACGCGGCACAGCCCTGATCAATATTTGTCCACACAAACAACTTTTGCGTTGGAGCTTTTCTATCCAAACACTGTAATCCCTTTTAGGCTCTCTGTCATAAAGACATCTGACCTCATGTGTACTGCCACCAATGAAACTGAGAGGTAAAGAGTACCGTGTGTGTGTGTGTGTGTGTGTGTGTGTGTGTGTGTGTGTGTGTAATGAAGCTAAAGTGAAAGTTGCATTCTCTTCACTGGTTGCAAAAAGAAGTCCGGTTGTGTAGAAGTCTACATTTTCCTCATGACTTTATGATTTCAATCTCTAGTTTCAAGTCTTCTTCAATACGGCACGACGATCATTTCGTAAACTATCGTCCCATTTAGAGTAAAATAGAGGATAAAGCAGCGTATGCTTTAGGGCAGTGCTACCTTGTGATTTTAAATATTAGTTTTATTTGAAAGGATGTTCTTCTCGTATCCAAGTATACGTCACTGTTTAAGAAAAGGTTATTTTGACGACTCAACACAGCATGAAATAAATTGTAAAGATGGATCATTTTGTGCACACGTGTGGCAAGACATGGTGATTGTTAGGAGAGGGTAATTCAGTTTATATTATTGTCTCACGCTCGGTCACATTGCCACAGAAGCAGGGAGGGACCGAGGAAAGAGGAGTGGTGTTTCTCAATAACTTTGAAAGGTGTGTGTGTGTGTGTGTGTGTGTGTGTGTGTGTGTGCGCGTGTGTGTGTGCGCGCAAGAGAGACAGACAGGGAGGGTTTGGAAAAAACAATTGAGAGCAGGATGCACTCTTCTCTCTACCTGTGGTGAGGGAGGAAGAGGCGAACAGACAGAGAGACGGGATGAAGGAATGCACGGGAAGACGGGAACATGGAGGAGAGAGGTTTGTCCGCATCTCACTGGAGGAGATGGAGAGCTACTACAGATGCACCCAGTGCTGCCAACAGCTGCAAAGTGAGTTATTTTTGCAGAGATGTGGTTGAGTTTTAACTGTGTGTGTGTGTGTGTGTGTGTGTGTGTGAGGTGTGTCCGCGCATGTTGGGATGGAAATCACGAGGAGGGAAGTAATAGTGCATAATCTGCAAATGCTTTTTCTCTTAGCTGGCACACTTAGCTGTTTGCCACATGATGATCACAGGTCTTGGATACATTTTCCAGTTTTGGCCCTCGGTCTTTCATTTCCCTAAAGTCTTGTGAAAAGCGACTGTAACATATACCACCAGATCATGTTTGTTTTCCAACAGTGTCTACTGTCTTGAGTGTTCTTCTCTTATGAAGAGAGAAAGCATTTATCACAACCACAAAGAAGTCATTCTCGGCGAATTGAAAAATAGAAATGAGAAATGCTGTTTCTGGGTTCACTGACCTTGGCGTTAATTTGCAAAGTCAGCGGGGTCACGCCGGTACAGATACATTCTGTGGCTGCAGTTTGTTTTGGTTTCTACTTCATATTCCCGGACTGTTTTTTCAAGGGGTTATTATCGAATCCAAAAATGGCAAGAAAACGTACCAACTTTCCCTCTGATAAATGTCTCCTCCGCCTCATCACAGGAGATTAAAGTACACGTGAGAAACAAAGTGTAATATAGTTTACTACTACATCCTTATTTACTCAAGGCGGTCCAATAAAAGGTGGTGTAATTATCCGACAGCCTGGCTCCTGGCTGTCTGCATGCATGTGAGGACTGTGCGGCGTTTGCTCGATGATATTTTTTAGATCTCGTTGCTCGTCAGTGACGGTTCACGTCTATTCTGGTCTGTTCCCGGTGGGCTTTGGTCTGTTTTTAGAGATGATGCGTGTATTTTTAGCATAGCTATTCTGGAAATGCTGTGTCGATGAGGCAGGTGCTGCCATTTTGCTCTTGATGTTGTTTTCCATCCTTTACTGCTTTATTAAGTCATATGTCCATCACAGACGGCTTGTTTGGTGTTGAATACATGAGGTGAGATCTTTAAGGCCTTCTGTTAGTGTACGGTATACCGTAGTCCTCTATTTAAATCTCACACAAACATCAACATTGATAACATTTCATGTTTTGTTTTTTAATGGTCAGGTGCTTGGACTTCCTCTGGTGTTTTCCTGAGTGATGACCCATCGTGATGGTCTTCCCCCTATGTAGCAAAACTTCCTCTTTTATTGGTATTTCTTTTTAATCATTTTGCAATCATCAGTCTTTCTCATGAAATCCCTCTCTGACTTGTTTGACACCTGATGACTTTTTTTAAGATAAACTCCCCGCTCATCATCAGATGGATTTGACCTTTTTATTGTAGCTTAGCATACGCCATAGACACACATCTATCAGTTGTCAGAGCTGTATTTAAATGATTTTATTGGGTTTTACTTGAACATGTGGTATTAATGACTGACTGTCAGTGAGGCTTGCATCTTGTAAAACAATAAAAACTCAAAACTTGTGATGATCTGTCACATGTGTGTAAATGCGGTCAGTGTTTGATTGAATGTAATGTTTTATGGATATTTGAGTAGGCAACCTTTTCAAACCAGACAGCCTTACATTCTTAAATTAGATTATCTTAATTATTAGATTTATACCCAAAATAAAAAGAGGCAAATTGGATGAAGATGGCTCATAATCTCTTGTGAGTTTTTGAGTTTTCTGCTCTTGCGGTTCTCTTCCCTGTCCTGCTTTATCACTCCTTCATTAGCTTAGACTGGTTGTTCAGTAGTTTAATTAGCCAGTAAAGTGCTGACTGATGTGTTGTCACGACCTTGATTCAAACTGTCCACTTGTTCACACCTTTAGTTGTCCTCCTACGTATCCTCTGCTGCTTGTTTGATTCACTCAATTGGCGTCTTCCTGTTTACGCTCCAGCCGGCCAATAGTGTTTGATCCTGCAGCCAGCGGAAGGAGTCGATAGTGTTTGTTGACACAGACGTGTGTGTCTGTGTGTGGGAGGGGTTAATAAATAAATAATTCAGCTGGGAGTTATTCTAGCTATAGTCTGCACCACATCCCTCCTACACACACATACAGGTCTCGTGTACATCCCGTGTCCACACGCTGAAGTCTGCTCTGCATCCCATGTAAACACACAGATGTCATTAAATATTTTGAACTCAACGTTGATTTTAGAGGCTTTGCTTGTGTCATCATGAGTTATTTTGGCCGCTGTAATCGTGTCGTGAAATTATGATATCGTCGGTACTAAAATGAGTGTTCAGGGTGGAACTATAAATCGGCCACCCGTGGGTGAAACAGGCGTCTGAGCTGCTGGAAGATAAATCAGCAGAGACAGGAAATGAACCATTATAAAGCCTCTGCCATTTCCTGTCCCACAGCCAGCGTGCTCTATCATCTAAATCTGACAGTTGGTAAACACACACACACACACACGTACACACAGTCAGGCCTGTGACACCACTCTTCCATTGTTCCTTTCAGATCTTTTTAAATCCAGTTAGCTCTGTCGAATCCCTTCATTTATTGATGATCTTATCTCAGACTAGACTGAGAGATTCATCATTAATCTAACTCTTAATCTCACACATCTATTATATTTCATCGTCCTCGCGCCTAATCTCAGTCCTTCTATCCCCCATGACCCCTGTGACATATCTTAGTCCATATTTACTTAAATCTTGACCCCTAATGGTGACAACATTTCTATTTTTGTGCACATCCAGGCGTGAACATACCAGTAACAGCAGTTGCTAATTGAGAGTTAATTGACGTCACACAGACAAAGGTTTGGAAAGGGCGATCATTGGCTTAGACCTTTTCTTAAAATAAATTCAAATGTGAGGAGTTACTGTATTTCGTGTTGTGAAGGAGAACGAATGACAAGATGTTGAATAAACAGAAGCCACAGAATGACTGTTGATTCTCCTCAGCAGGGCGGCATTCAATGAAACGAGCTTGTGACGGGTTTATTCACATTTTCACCCGTCCGTCTTCTCACTGCTTCTGTGTGTGGCACACTGGGTCCCCCTGCTGTCTTCATTGGCAGTGTGTGTGTGTGTGTGTGTGTGTGTGTGTGTGTTTTGTGTCCGTGAGAGAGTGTGAGAAAAGCTGAGAGAAAGAGGCCTCCGTTCCCTCTGGCACCAACTAGTCTAGTTTGAATTGTGCACAGCACACACGTTTACTTTACTTCAGCCTAATTTAGAACTTTTGTTTCACTTCTCTGCCAGCGTGATGCGTTTAAATGTTGAATCTTGTATTTCCTGCGCTTGACAGTTCTCTTAATCCAAACGACGAGCAGGAAGCAATGACGGTCAGGACGAATGAGATTTGAGTCTTTCACTAATAAGGCTGAGAAAAAGTTTGATTCAAAGTAATCTACTGGTCACACATGCACATACACAACTTTACAGAACTCATTTTGCACCCAAAATAAGTTTCAAGATTGTTATTGAAGTAGAAGCAAAGGTTAAAGCAAGCTTCCAAAAATACAAATGTAAACAGACAGATTAGTATCGGCCAGGAGATCCTTTAGTCTCATGATTTTAGACTTTATTTCAAACGGCCTAATGTTCAAACAAAGAAATGTGATATGTAATGTATCACTAAAGGTCGTGCTTCTGTGACAGATTATACATGGCAATGATGGACATGAACTATAATCATAATTATGTATTAGCAGCTACTGTCACTGCACAGGGCTGAAGCCTTGCAGTGAAAACAGCGTGACATGTGAAACTGGGGGCGGACCGTGTGAAACTCCTCCTCGCTGGCTGGTACAGATGGGGAGGGGGGAGGTGTGTGTGTGTGTGTGTGTGTGTGAGTATGTGTGGGCTGCGCTGTGCACTGACAGCTCAGTAAGCGGCTGAAGTCCCCGGCTGTGGCAGAATGGACCGCCTGGACTTCCTCCGTGATGTGCTCTGTGTGTGAATGTGTTTTAACAGTGTGTGTGTGTGTACACGTGTATCAAGGAGCATACATGTACCGGCAAAACAATGGCTGTAAACAGAGTTTCTCAACTCTGCCACGATATCACCAGGCTGTGGCTGCAACTGAAGATGATGTCAGGTAGAGTGTGTGTGTGTGTGTGTGTGTGTGTGTGTGTGTGTGTGTCTGTGTGTCTGTGTGTCTGTGTGTGTGACTTTTTTTTCTCTTGTGTATGAATATGTTTATAGATAGAGATAAGACTATGAGAATGCTGCAGGTGTGTGTGTGTGTGTGTGTGAAAGAACTTTGTCAATGTAAGGCCCTTTAAAGCGATACAAACACCTGCATGAATGCACGCAGCGCAGACAATTAAAATTAAAATATTGTATTCTGCAGCTCTTGTAGAGTGTGTGTGTGTGTGTGTGTTTTGTGCATTCTTGTCCAGCTGTTATTGTGTGCAAACTGCAGTCTTTGGCATCACAGGTGTTTCATGTTTGTCCGAAGGTGAGGAACACCGTTACCTTTTCTTTTGATTTAGTGTTTTATACATTTATTTATTTTACTGTAAAAATGGCCGTTGCCATCTTGTTTTTTTGGCAAAAGAATGCAAATTTAAGGCAGATCCAGAGGGTGCCGCTTGTGTTGAACACACAAAACTCACGTCATAGCACACACACACACACACACACACACACACACACACACACACACACACGCGCCTCTTGGATGTTATACGCAGTTTATAAATGGTTGTATGAACGAGCTAAATGAATGAACATGACCTGACTTTCTTATCCACATTGATTTCATCTCATTGCCCAAAGATGCTTTTCCTGCCGAAGGGATTACTATCCATCAGATGGTTACATAACCCAATCTAAAGTGACCCTCAGGCCCCAACTGTGTGTTGAGCTGTGTGTTAACGTGAGGTTTGTCCACCGTCGGTACAGTACACAGCAGAGCACGCTGGCAGCATGTTAATCACATCCGTCCCATTAATGCACTTTGTTTCCTCCTGTCAGTTGGGAGCAGCGTTGGGACAAAACCCTTTTGAGAGTTTGAATGTCAACATCTCCTCCTCCTTATGTCCACTCTCAGCTGTGTGTGTGTGTGTGTGTGTGTGTGTGTGTGTGTGTGTTGTGTGTGCTCATTATTTATTCAATTTTTGTTTGATCTGATGAGCAATAGTGTTGATAATACTCCATAGAGATCTTGTCACACTGCTTTTGGCCCTCTGCAGGCTTTTTCAGGTGTGTGTGTGTGTTTTGTTTTGTGGTGCTGTGCTGAGAGAATGTTTGTTCTACTGGCAGATGGACTGAGGTTATCTTATGCAGCCTGGACACACACACACACACACACACACACACACACACACACACACAGAGTTCGTACCAGAGTATCAACCTGTCCCTTCGTTGCTTTTTTGCCAAATCAAGATTAGAAGTTGACATGCCTCAACTAAGCTCCCATAATGCGGGATGTGGATTGTGGATCTACGTACTTGTGTGTGTGTGTGTGTGTGTGTGTGTGTGTGTGTGTTTCTCAGAAGGCAATGGATGCATTTATCTTTCTTTAAAATGCACCTTTCAATCAATTTTATGTCACAGAAGAAGTGTATGAAAACAAAAGCAAGAGAACATAATCAATAAACTCAACTCTATTAGATTAAGTGGATGTGATGAATCTTTAATGATCCCTGAGGGGAGGGGGGGGGTAGCATGATGGCTGCAACAAGACACAACAAATCAAACATATTGATTTTTAAAGAAGCAACATATTTATCAGGGCTATTACACAGCTTCATGGAGCTCCAGTGACTCGCTATGATATAATCTGAAATCCATAACATTTTAGTATCCTGCTTCTCTAAAGGGAGGGGAGTTGTAAGAGACTTATTAAGAACAGGGGGGAATTGATGCAGCAGAGGCTGAGCTCAGGACTTTCACCCAGGAGTGATAAGTGATAAGAACTTTATTTATAAAACATTTTTGAAACGTTGACATTCAACAATTCTGTGGTTGTGCAGAACTATGCTAACATTTGTGGAATGCCCCTTTAACATTGGTTAAAATGAATACATTCTGCATTATGTGCATTATCCTAGGTCAGAAAGACGCAACCATACCTTATACTTCTCTCTTCAGAGCTGTGTGTTTACACCCTGGGGCAGTGTGTCTTCTTTTCAACATGCCCTACATGTAAGCTTTGAAGAGAAGGATCACTTTCTGTTGAGGATTGCTGACCTTTTGATTATGACCTACTCAACGTCAGCACAGCTACAATTTAATATCAACTGATTTAGGATCACATTTCCGCCAGCTAAGATCAGACTGCTAGGAGAAGGTGGTCACTCTCCTCTTTGTCACCATTTTGTCTTGCACAGAGTACATTTTACAAATCCTACAAGCAACCAAAACATCTTTAAGTGAATCCAGCACTCTCTCCGTGATCTTAAAGACTATTATAGAAGATAAGTCTTTCATCAGTGCATGATGTCATCGTGTAAAACAGTAGTGTCAGGTTTTTCCTACAGCTGCAAGTTTCTTTTAGGGCAAGTAAAAACACAGACTTCCTGGATTCTTGCTGCCTCTTATCCTCTCTGTGTGTGTCATTTTCCTTTTTCGTCCCCCTCTCAGTCTTCCTCAGTTTTCATGTTCTTCTTTGTTCTGTGTAGTGTAATGACTGGTATGGCCAGGGGCAGCTAAAAAAGGCTTCTGTTTTTTTACTCTAATGGTGGAGCAAGAGGAAGAAGGGACCTGGATTTAAAGACACAAGATGCTTTGCTGTTTTAGTGAGTTTCACCACAGATGCCAACAACTCACAGAGTTTAGGAGACATTACATTTCTGTTGTGTGCAATGCCCAGATTTCTTGGCTTGCACAAAACATTTTTAAGATAACTTGGAGCAAGAATCAACATTTACAGTTTTGTATTTCTTGTGCTCAGAGGAAGCCCCCGTTCTTTGTCATCCCAGAAAGTGGATTCTCAGCTCATTGTTGTTTTTTAAAAAACGTATTTGCTTGTGCCTTGAATGGGAACTCGGCCTGCGTGCGGTTGCGTGTCTGTGTGTGTTGTGACGGCAGCGCAGACTGGGGGGGACAGTAGTGTGTTGTTTTGCTGAGATGATGATGCCACCAACTATTCAGTAAAATCAGGGCTCACTGCCAGTGACGGAGTCAGGCCCGACGCCATTGTTCTGGATCTCTAACCGTTGCTGAATGAAGGAAGAGCTCATCACGTCATGCATGTAGGAAGACGCTTTGCAGCATCAAAATAATATTGCAGAGAGTAAATAGTAGATCTTCATGACACGCACATCTGCAGACGATTGAAGAGCATATAAAGTCAAATTCCATCACATCATTTTCTGTGTGCTAAAATGTTCTGTTCAGTATGAATAAATCAATTTATCATTGTTCTTTACAGCTTTATGATGCAGTTTCATGTGAGGTAATGACTATTTTATTGTTTTGGGGAGATTTATGTAAGTTGTCACAGCTGCAGTAAAGAGTAGGAGAAGATACTCGCATGCATCATTATCAATGGGATGTTGGTTTTAATGGTGATATTGCCTTTTGACATTTAGATGTTTATATATGTTTATTTGTGGTATGTTCTTTTAGTCGTTATTTCCTTAAGGCTTAAGAAGTTAGGAAATAAAAGTGACATTTGTTCTGTAATATCCTGAGTGGGTGTCCCCTGATTGCTGTTCCCGATGCACCCAAACAATCAGGGTCGAACTCACGTGACCATCAGTAATATTTTAACGATCGTCTGGCTGCCGTTTTTTGACCCAGTTGTTGTTTGGCATGGTGTGTATGTGGGGGTGTGTGTGTGTGTGTGTGTGTGTGTGTGTTGCGCCTGTCTTGTGTATGTCAGATACCCCACAGCAGTGACAGATGGAGCTTTGGAGACTATAATACCAGATAATAGAGCTCAGATTCCCTCACACAAGTACACGCACTCACACTCACACTCACACACTCACACACACACAGCTGCAGAGCGGCTGGCAAATCCTTGCTTCTCTATATGCAAATACACCCAATGCAGCTGACCATCTTCCTGCTGGCATTTGATACCAACGCAACAACTTTTAACCCCGCTGGCACTCCCTCCCCACACACACACACAAACACACACACACACAAACCTCGTTTCTCCAACCTAGTGCCTTCAAGTCTACATTCCAAGTCGGTCCTTTCCATTTGGTGCATACCAGAGCAGCAGATGGAGGGCTGAAGCTCTCGGTGACGCCGGAGTGCGAGACGTCTGTCTTACGAGCGTCTTGATGCTCGACTTTTATGATGCCATATCATGAGGCTGGATCGATATCTTAGCTCATAAGACAAACTCCACATCACAATTTACTCCTATATGGCACTTGTGTTATAGCTTGGGATACATGCCTGTTGTTGTCATCTGCATACATACTAATAATTATAATTTTGATGAGAACTTCCAATTTTTCTCAATGCCTGCATTGTGTGTCTGTTTCTGTATATCTGAGCTTCTTTCTGTGTGTTGGTGCACCTCCATGTGCAACCATGTCATGCTTGTTTTTGTTTGCATAGTCCTCAGCCAGGGTCCTGTGTGAGTGTGTGTGTTTGTGTGAACATCAGACAGCTCTTCAGCTTCCTGTGGCTTTGAACTTTGACCAGCACACCAGCACTGGCAGCCATTAACCACCAGAGAACAGCTGGCTGCCGTCTTTGAACTGAAAATGTGTGTTTAGCAATGAAAACCTGCAGGAACATGACTGCAGAACAAAGGAAGAGGCGGAGGTGCTGCGAGCGAGACAGTAGACCATGCTTTGTGTGTGCGCAATGGACTGTACCTTCATGAGACTTAATTGGGCGGTTGCCTCTTTTTCACCTCAAAGTAGTGACCTTACTAAAGTGTGTTTCACAAATGACATCGTAAAGGAGTGTTGGCGGTGACGGTGGTATTTCAGATCATCGTGCTGTTTGAATGTCAATACTTTACATTATTTAGTAAGACCAATACTGGCCTCGTGATTTCACGTATCGATTCATTAGTTTAACCCTCATTGTTTAAGCTTTATGCACGATACGAAGTGCAAAAGCACCTCTTTAAATCGTGTGTTTAGCAGAGATCATAAGTTCCTTAGAAATAAGTGATTCATTTATTTTGTGATTTTAAAAATAAGTCACAAAATAAATTGAATAAAGACGTTCTTTTGTTTATCTTTTCACCTGTACCTGTGACTATTATTTGATTATCAAAACAGTTGGCATTTCATTTTCTGTCAATCAACAAATCAATGAATCGACTATTTGTTGCAGCTCTACAAGAACAGAGATTTTTAGCAATTGTTGAAACTTGGATCAACATTGGGAATGAAGACAGTAAAGTTTTACAGTAAAGTGTGGTACTGCTGTTGACCCAGAGCAAACACATCCACAGTATCAACTAGCACCAGGCCAACACATTAAATATGTAGGCATGTGTAAAGAAACCCTGTCCTCCGTTTCATCCTATTGAGACGAGAGCACCTCTACGCTCCTTTTTCTTTCCGACTGCCTCATTCCCCTCCTCCTCCCCCCCCCCCCCCCCCCCTCGCCTCTATCTTTTCACCTCTCTAAATCCTCTCTCACACATACAGACACACACAAACAGCATTCAGCTGGAGACACTTAAGAACCGGTTCAACTCAGTTGGCTTTTACTTGTCGTCGAGTTTGACTCTCATGTAAATCCTGAAAATACAATTTATTAAACATATAATTGCATTAGCTGTTGGACGTGAAAGTAGATCTAACGGCCGAGTAGAAATGCAGATAGAGCCAAAGTGACCCTGATAAAGATGAACGCCGTCATTTTTTAGCTTTAATGGACAGATAGTTGGGTTATGTATCCGTTTGCCCCTCAGCTAAGCCCCTGAAAAAAAGGATGAATGAAATGGTGAAGGGGTATCAGGGTTTGGGGGAAGGGTACGAGGAGGCGGAGGGACATTCTTTCTAGGCCCCCCATAATCACTATTTGTGTTTGGCTGCATTGCCCCACTTCCAGTGTGTGTGTGTGTGTGTGTGTGTGTGTGTGTGTTGGTGGGCAAAGGGGTTCACTTGCAGCCGAGCCGCTATAGTTTATTTTCATTCATTGGACTGAGGACAAAGCAGGGAGTTTTGGAGTTTCAGCACCAGTGAAAAGCAGCCCGACGCCTGAATGTCTGATATGTGTGTGTGCACCATTCACCCCCATAGTGGGGTTGGGATGTTACAACTTGAGATTCAAATTGTTGTTTTTCCAATAGTATATTTATTTCCTATAAATGTTATAATATTTACAATGTAACTGATCCAGTGGCTACTATATCATGTCTGTTTGTATGTTCGTGTACAAACAAACCTCCACGTCCCTTCATATTTGTATTAATTATTAATTATTTTTTCTGACATTGCAATATCAAATCTATATTTTTACGATAATTGACCTAATGCCTCTCACATTAACGTCATTAGGATAGCGCAGTTATCAACCCTCATGGTTTGGTTTTGGTTTCCATGTGTTTCACTCTAGAAAGTAGATCATCATTTAACTTTTTCACTTGAACAAATAAGTCCGCTTTATGTTAAAATAAACATTTGGACAAAATTGACACTAAAAACGTCGTAAAGTTGGTCTTTAATGTTATTCTGAGTGGCATTAAAGTCTTTATCTGTAGGGACTCTGAGGAGCAGAGTGGTAAAAGTGGTGAAAGGTCTAATTAGCTAATCTCCGTCAGCTGCGTGTTCCCACCTGCAATTAAAGGTTGCCATGGTGATGTTAGCTGCTGGGTCAGACAGTTAATTTAATAAAGATTAAGATGAGCTTGTTACTCAAGGACAGTGTTGTAGTAGTGTGTAAACGGTGAGCGTCTGCCTCCATGTCATAATGACTGATGGGTTTAAGTCTTTGAGGTCAAAGACGCACATTTGCGTAGATACAGTAGTCGGAGAGCGCTGGCTGCACATGTCTGGCTCCAGACGTTTGGGTCTTAACCCGAGCTTACTGCCTGACACACTGAACTGACAGCTGGCACTACGACACACTGAAACACACACTCCGGACATATGACACAACACACTTGCTCACACACAGCCTGAGCATTTCTAACACACGATCTCGTGTTAGGCTGTATCCATTGTGTTTTTAATAGAGCTTTTTACATTCCCAAAACACATCCTCCCTTCCCATCTCGTCCTCCTTTCTAGTTTCTGCTAATTATGGTAGAGTATCGGTTAAATTACAGGCTGGTCGACTTAGCTGGAAGCTCTGTTGTCTGTCAAAGTCAAATAAAGTGGACCTGCATTAGCTCCACGTAAACCCCCTCTAAACTGTATCCAGATTTAAACATGTGTCCTCTTTTGGACTCTTCTTTCACTTCTTCTTTCCTAGTTTTTCTTCTTCAGTTTGTTCCTTTTTTTGCATGATGATTTATTTCCTTTTTTACATCCCTCACTCATTTCTTCCCTTCCTTCCTGATTCCCCATCTTCCTCTTCTGTTCTCCTTCAAGAGATGATGTGTGTGTGTGTGCGCGTGTGTGTGTCATCCAGTGCTGTACACCTCCAGTATAATAGGTTCCTTCCTGACCACAACTACATGTATTTTGTGTTTAATAGTAAACGGCGGCCCGCACTCTCACACATGCTGCTAAGTGTGGACTACACATGAGACCTTACAGTATGCGGCGTGAGTCACTGTCTAGCCTCTGGTGTGCTGACACACTGTATGTAGCATTACTGAGGATCTAAGCTCTTAATCTGTCGGGTTTCTTCATCATATGGAGCTGAAAACAGTGGCCTCGGATCTTGCAGAATACCTCTTAAAAGATATTGAATTGAATGAAAACAGCATTCTGGTATCAATTTCTGCACATAAAACAAGACGGTGATGCTCTTAAAACAACGTTGGAGCCTTATAATCAGCCAGAGCTGCTCTGGTGTGTGTGTGTGGGGGGGGGGGCTTTTCTAAAATATGAACAGTTTGCTGGGTTTGCACTTAGATAGTAATTAATGCCTCTCGCTGCCAGTCCTACCATACTGCTTGGAAACCTTGCCACACTCCCCTCACACCACTCACAGTGCCAGCCTTTATTTTCCTTGTGTTTGGCATACATGGGTCACACATTGCAAAAAGAATGGATGGGGGAGAATGCTTTTTTTTTTTCTTCTTCTCTTTCTCTATATTTCTCTGTCTGTACACGTCTCAAAGGGCTAAATGAGATTACTTTAATCCAGCTTGGCCGGAGAGAGGAGGAAATCTAAATGCAGTTTACGTCGCTTTCCCCTCTTTGGATTTCTTTCCTCTTTCGATATTCTCTTTATTCCCATCTTTTCTCATTTCTTCCCACTTCCTCCCCTTGTTTCCAGTTGAAGTGATCATACATATATAACAAATATATAAAGGAGTTAATCAGTCCTTAAATCAATATAGTATACGTTCTGTTAGAATAATAAATGTTACAAGGCAATTGCTACAAAGTTGGACACCAATAGCTAGCCAACAAGTTGATGTTATATGCACTTGATTGAATTATCTGTAATAAAAAGGTCAGCTGTTCACTATAAAGACCATAATGGGTGACACCGGATTATTGGCTCCATATCCGAATGTGGTTAATCGGCCACAACACTCCCACACAGCCTGAATTAACTTCTCGGTCATCTGATCCCATTTGTAACGTTTGTAACTGCCAGCCGTTTGTCCGCCCGCTTTATGGGGGGGGGGGGGGGTGATAATAACGATGGGTTCTGTGTGCGGAGACATTACCATCTAATAAACAGATCTCCATCCCTCTCTCTTTTTCCTCAGATGACATCCTGCTGAGGGAGGACGGTCCTCTGTGTGCAGCAGAAATCGGCTCTGAACTCCAGAAACAGTTTGCCATCCTGCCAGGTGGGTTTGATTTCTGTCTCCTGACCGGTACACATGGGGGGGGGGGGGGGTACTGCGTGAGCCAGATACAGTCAGCTGTGTTTTCTCGTGTCATTCTCGCAAGAGATTCTCAATTTAAGCAAATTGAACAAAGTTACTGCAACTCTAAACAAACATTTGCGAGCAGTTTTTTCTAAAAGTGCAAATAGACCCAACATTTTGAATGAGCTTAACAAATTTAATTAAGCAAAACGATGTGTTACTGTTGAATTATTGTGTTAGACTTAAAGTGAAGTAAACTTCAGGATGAACTAGTGACCCCAGATAGATCTTGTTGTTTCTTTCCTTTCCAATAGGCAGTATGGATTAGATTAGATTAGAGAAGTGGGTTGTTGGTGCAAAAACACATTCAAGTAACGCATTGGTCTTGAAATATATAAAGTTATTTAACTCCTCTCACTACTTCCACTTGTTTTACTCTAAATTTCCTCCTGTTGCTTCCTTTTACCAGATTTTCTCTCTTTCAATCCGTCAGATCTATTGAAAGCTTGCCTTGATGTTAAAGTTCTGTTTATATATGTGTGTGGTTTAAACTGTATTTAAGTGAGGTGTATTAGAGGCCCTGCCCTCTGTGCTGCAGCTTTAGCAGCATTCACTTATTGAACCTGTCTCCGTGCGGCTTGTGTTGCCAAATATGTCTCACTTCTCACTCAGCTCCTTCATTTCCTAGACATAAACATCATTTTGATGTTTAGCTTTTATGTTTATCATTCTTCTAGTTTAATTGCTGTCTTTCTTCTTCTGTTGATGTTTAAATGTCTAATTCTAGAAAGACAAGTTGACACATATTATAGTTCTTCCACTTGTCTTTGTAAAGTAAAGTTCTCACGAAAAGTTTTTATTTAAATCTTACGCAAACAAGCACACTCAGACAAATGTGTGCATATACACACACACACAGAAACACACACTTAGGCCACTGTGTTGGGTTACCATGACAATAATGCCTGCCCAGTGACGGCGTGTGAATAATTCATCACCACGATGATCTGCTTTGCAACTTGACCCACCAACGAAAGAGAAGACCTAGTGTGTGTGTCTGTCTGTGTGTGTGTGTGTGTGTGTGTGTGTGTGTGTGTGGGGCCCTTTTGATTTTATACTTTTGTTTTAGCTCGATTGTATTATGTGTGTGTGTGTGTGTGTGTGTGTGTGTGTGTGTGTGTATATAATTTGTGTGAAAACAATTTTTTTAATTGAATTTTGAAGACTTTAAGAATCCGGTGAATAAAAAGGATTAGAAGAAATTGAGAATAAAGCTACAAATAAGGGCCAAAACTGTCATATTTTCACTTGTTTGACCTTTAATCATAAGTTATCTTCATCATGTACCGCTCTGTTTCTGTCTCCCTGACCTTTGTGTCTCCAGGGGGCCGCGGGATGAACGGCAACCCCATCATCGTCCTCCCAGAATTCCCAGACTTTAACGAGCTGGAGGAGGAAGAAGTCCAAAATGTCCTCGGCTACCTCAGCGGCATCCCCAGGTTAGCATCACACACACACACACACACACACACACACACACACACGCATACACACACAACATCTTTTGTGCAGCTTCATTTGCTTTGACGACACACAAACTGTGAAGAGAATCTGGCCAATTTGTGGAGGTGCAATACCACGTGGAGCCAACAGATGGCAGCACAATACCAAGGGCCTGCTGCCACAAGGAAAGAGCTACAAAAGACATCAAAAATGGATTTTTAGAGAGAATGGAAGATTGCAGGAGAAGATATTTTGAGAATGAGAGATAAGTCATAACAAATTCTAGGTTGAGAGGTTTTAGATATAATGTTTTAAAACAAACTACCCCTCAAAAGAAGGTTAAATGTAACACAATTAGTATTTTCTAATTTAATTCAAGATAAAACATTATATACATGTCTTTTTTCTCTCTCTGCCCTTTATCCTCCTCTCCTCCTTTATTCCCTCCTCCCTCTCTCTGTCCCTCCTCCCTCTCCCCTCCCCTCTCTTTCTTCAACCTCTCTTACTGCTGAGCGCTGCACTCCCTTCACACACATACTCATGCATACACACACACACATAATTAAGTGGAGGAGAAAGGATGGAGATGTATGCATCTATATACAAATCTACTAGTGTGTGTGTCATGGCGGCATTTTTTATTTTTTTTTGTGGCTCATCACCTTTTATATCACACCCCCCTCCGAGTCCCCTCCCTTTCTCCCCACCAGCTATTTGCACCCAGCTGCCAATCGGCTGCACTCTGCGCTCTGATTGGCTGTTGGAGAACAGCAAGACGCAGGGCTTGGTTTTAATTGGCTGAGGATGGGAGGCAGGTGGTGGAGAAGCAGAGGGAGAAGGGAGAGGAGGAAGGAGAGGAGGAGGGAGATGCTCTTTAAGGATGTGTACGGGCACCTTTTTCAATCCGCAAGCTGCAAACAAATAATTTTGGATGCAGGAATCGGACACTGACAACAACGGAATAAGGAAACCTTCAGGAGGAATGGATTATTGCTGGATGCTAACAATGGGATATTAAGGAAATTCTTCTTCTTTTTTTGTCGTGGAACCGCAAAGATTTTCCTCAGATTCTCAGCCGGTTCATTCATGTGGTCCGATTATTTTTTCCAGTCGAGATGAATTGAGGATTTTATGTTGCAGCGTTCACTGGGTAGTGTAGTGTGTACATTTTCTTAATATGTCTGTGTGTGATGATGGAAATTGGCTAATAATAACGCCCAGATGGACTCACTCAGCAGTATTGCTATGCTGGCCCTTGTGTGTGTGTGTGTGTGTGTGTGTGTGTGCTTTAGCCCGTTTTACTTGTGTGTTTAGGTGTGCATGTCGATTTGTCCTGCAGGACCTTTGCTGGAAATACTGCATTCACACACACACACACACATACATACACACACACACACACACATTAGCTTAATGAGGTTGCCACATATGGCACTGCCTGTGGAATGGATGGCAGGATTTTCACACACACACACACACACATTTTCGCAGAACCAAGGTTGCCATGGTAATCACAAGTGTCTCATAATCATCACTGATGACAGATGATTACCACAGACGGTTGTTAAAAAAGGTTGTAACCTTTCCTTTTTAATCTCCCAGTAATCTTCTCCTCCTGATGGAAAGACACTGAAGTCTTTTTATATTTATTTATTTATTATTTAGTTATATATATATATATATATATATATATGCTGTTATGTGTCAGGTTTGACCGGGTGATAGTGAATGAAAGCTTCATCGGGCAGTGACTGGCAGCACTTCACTGCAGTCCTTTACTGAAAATGATCAGAATCACATCACTGTTGATCTCTGGGAAATGCAGTGCAGGATTATCAGTCATTTGTGATTGAAAAACTGTTTTGAGGATTGCAAAGTATATTTTCTGTGATTAAGATAAAACCTGATGGATATAATTAGAGGGTCATGAATCTATTCCTAGTCCTCACCTTGACCTGATGTCTAACGACTGGGAGAGCTTGATTTCAGCTTCTATACAAACACACACACACACACTCATAGAAAAGTGTTCCCCCTGGTAATAACAGTGTGTGCTGTTCTCCTGCAGCGTTGCAGCATCAGGAGTGGGTTTCATCCTGGTCATCGACAGACGACTGGACCGATGGGCTGCCGTCAGGGCTACCCTGCTCCGCATCGCAGTAAGTGTGTGTGTGTGTTTGTGCACTGGATCAGTTTGTTTGTGTGCATCATTTGCTGATGAAGTACCTCTTGACGACTACAAACGTCTGTTTCGGGCTGTGTGCATCACTCTGCACGCGCTAATGCTTGTTTACACGTGGATCTGTGGTCTGCAGTTGCTGGTGTCAGCTGTGTGTGTGTGTGTGTGTAATTTGGGTTGTCCCCACTTAGTGTAATGGATGTTTTGATCTTCCGTGTGCTAGCTTGTACTAACTGTACATTATGTATGTGTCTTTAGTTGTATAATATGTATGCACATGTTGAAATGAAGCAGGGGAGGAGCTAAAAATAGCTTGTTGTGTTGGAGTGGGTGGTGGGTTCTCACGTGTGAACACGGTGTGTGCATGGGGGATGAGATACCGTCCTGTTAGACGTGGAAAGTCCAAACCGTGTGAGCCGTCAGTCTGATTCTGTAATTGTGCCATTAGCCTCGTAGCCTACTTCTCCTTGGACAGTGTGAAACTCTCACTCCTCTCTGAGATGAAGAGGCAGCGGCGGGAAAGAGAAGGGATCCATGGGAATGCTTAAAAAGGTGGAAAGGGAATCGTGAACAGGAAAATAAAACGGCAGCGAGTCTGAGCAGTAGAGGAGATGATTTACATCAGACAGACTTGAGAATCTCTGCACTCCAAGACCCTTTTTATATAAAAAATGTTTAAAAGGAGAAAAGGAAACTCGTCTGAAAGAAATGTGTGACTAGCGTGAGGTGTCCAGACTGTCCTTGTGATATATTTGAGTTTAAATTCACTCTAGCAGCCTCCTGGATTGTTGTACTCCAGCTTTGCATCATGATTAACCAGCTTCCCCAAACACATCTGTCGTTAAGATGCTCATCTTGTATTACACCACTTAGCATGTTCAATATATGCAGATGTATGCTAATATATGCTAATTGGACACTGATTATAATCAAATCTAATGGTGTTTCCGTGGTATTTCTAAGGAACTATCCCCACTGTAACAATAAACCATTGTGCAGCTCATGCTTCATAATGACTCCACCAAGTCCCTTTAACCTGTACACACAAACATCTGCACACTCGGCACACTCCCCCACCGATCACGATGGACCATTGTTCATTATCTTAATCCAGTCCATTGGCCCAGTCCATGTCCTTGAAAGGGACGTTGCACTGATGGCAGTCGTCTCTTTTGTTTTACAGAAGAAGAAAACAGAAGATGCATGGAATTAGGTGGTTTTTTTTCCAGGCAAATAAATGTTAAGGAGAAATTGATATTGATTCAGAAAACTTCCCCAAACTCTCAACCAAAGTCCTTTTTTATATTCAACATCAATTTATGTTTTTCCTCAATGACCAATTATCCTTTGTGAAACGACAAAAGAATTCCGCTTATTCACTTTTATACCAACACACTGATACTGTCTCCCTCTGCTGATCTCCTCTCTCTCTTTTCCATCCATCCCTTCACTTCTTTGTTCTGCTTTTGTGTTCGTACCGTCTCTTTGCTCCTTGGAGTCGTCTCCTCGTCCCCCACTTGCACTTTGAAGAGTAACATTCAAAACGTGGGAACGCTGTGTTTTTTATTTCCAGCTATATTTGCTGAAAAGCATATTATTTAATCTATTGTTGAAACAATGAACATGGTTGAGGTTACTACAGATTTACCTGATACTCTTTTGTTGACTGTAATTGCAGTCGTGATTTATTGATGCAACTATACTTCACCTGTTATGTTTTGGGGGAAGTCAAAGCATTCAAAGGGCCATCAACACAAACGGAAACGTTGCACGCAGATGACATAAAAAGAACAATGTGGAATAAATAAATAAAAAACATAACTATACTTCATGTAAAGCAGATTCTGGTGACAAAAGCTTCTTAAATCTAGATTTTCTAAGCAAAGTCCTTATTTAGTCTATCGCAAGATCCTTAAAGGTCCCATATTATTCAAATGTAATGAAAGTATCAAAACGGTCAATCACCGGAGAAATGCACACGTATTCAGAAACCGTCCAGAAACGCTGACCAATCAGAGCAGGTTTAAAGAGACAGGTTCTAAAATGCAGCGTTTCAGACGGAGGCGGAATTTGTGTTTTTTGAATATTAATGCATGTGAACCTGTTCTAGTACGAGTATGAACCTGAAAGTGTGCATGATATGCCCTCTTTACATAGAAGTCACACTTACAAAGATGCAGCAGGTGTTGCAGCGTTAAATCCTTTGCAGGTTTCATGTAGGAGGAGCAGAATTGTGTCCATGATGGAAGCAGGTTAACTTAATAACCTGAAAGCATGAGGAGCAGGTGGTGCTCTCCTCCTCGGTCCCCTCACTTCCATCCCCTACGGTGGGTGTCCTCCTTAGGCAACGCCTGCTTTGTCCATCAGCCAATGACACTCTGCCTTACTGGAGAATGAAGGTCGTTCGTCTACCCGTGAGGCGTTCTGCTCATCAAGGCCGTTCAAGGTCGCACGTTACCATTTGCTGGTTTCCCCGCCAAGTGAAAAACAAAGGAGTGGGCAGTATTGTCATGTACAGCAGATTAGGGTACAGCACATGCACAGATGCTCACACTGCCATGTTGGTTGTCTGACCAGTTTCAGTCTCGCACACTGTGATGCACTATAGAGGCTGAACACCTGCTGAAACTTTCTGTGTCTTTTCTGGATGTCTTAACAACAGGCTTCTACTTACTCCTCCACATTTACTCCACAGTCTCACCGTAGATCCACCAAACAAATACCAGAATTTAATGAGGGCAAACAGAATACACATGCTTTTGTAGTCAAACGATTGTTGCAGGCAGTCTTCGTGATTTAGGGTGATGCATATGCAGTTATTGAAGCATACAGGGACATCGCTGCAGGGTTAAGACACAGACGGCTCTATCAGCTGGTGCAAAGGAGAGGCTTCATTTAAAATAAAAAGCAGGTCTAGTACAGCAGCCTCCCCTATATCTCTTTGTCATAATTTGGACCCTTTTTTATGTCCAAAAGCAAAAGCAGTGATACAGACAAAGGGGGTTTGAGCATGTGTTTTAATCCAACTCCCAGGAGAACAATGTGGATGTCATTAGTGGACACGTCGAGTGGTTTTCCTCCCCGGAAGAATATAAATCACCCTGGTCAACAGATAATTATATACTAATCCTAATCATTTATTTATGTGTGCTTCTTTTTATCTGTGAGAAGTGTGCGGTGTGTGTGTGTGTGTGTGTGTATAAGTGTGTGTCCAGGGGATGTGTGTGCACATTAGCATGTCTGTGTTCATCTGTCAGGGGGATGCACTGAGCAGATTGTGTATTATCATGTTAATGCGGAGGCACAAATCAAACCATGACCTCTCAGGGTTTATTGAATTTAATGGATTCTGATTACAGATATATTTTAAAACAGACTTTGCTTTTATATTTCTGTCTAATTTACGCTCTGAATTACAAATATTCTACTTTTAGATTTGCTGTAATTGGAGCGCAAATAATGTTTAGTTTTTTTAAATATACGCCGTCAGTTTGGGTGGAAATTGGAAAGGATGTAGAGTGTGTGTGTGTGTGTGTGTGTGTGTGTGACAGACATCAGTTCCTCTCTGTCGCTCTTTGCCTCTCTCTGTATCATCTCTCTCGCTCACGTCCCGTCATGCACTCTCCATCTCGCTCCGTGCGTTTTCCGAGGAGAGTGGTTTCCATGACAACGCCGTGCAGGCATTTCATGACTTGTGTGTGTGTGTGAGAGCCCTGTACGGTCTTTATCTACGGATTCTATCAGGGCGCTCGTGCCTGTTTATATGTGATTCTGATGAATATCGGTGTCGTGGTGACGATGATGGATGCAGGCGGTGGGTGGCACCATTTTGTAGAGATTGTGGAAACCAGTTACTATGTTGTCTCCTCACATGTGCAATAAAATCCCTCTAAAATGGGTTAAAATCTCTTCAGGCTGCACTGTTGTTGCTATTCTTGGTTGTTTGGAGCCGCAGAGCTCAGCACGCACCATTACTGCTCAAATGTAATCAACAAAAAAGCAGGATGATTTTATTTATTTTGAGGAGATCCAGCTTCATACGTCTTGAATATGTTCAATGTTTTCCACAATATCCCTGCTCTTTTTTTCCCACTTTATTTATGGCAACGCCGAGGATTTAATGAGCTTGTCACACATCTCTCAGCTTGCCTCTGGCCCTGTGTGAGTGTGAGAGAGAGTTAACATGTCAGCCTACATTGATTTATGAAGCCTAACAGGGTGGAGCACTTCACCCAAGGTTTTTAGAGGAAGCTTTATAACCGATCCAGCCTTTCAGCTGAGTGGCCTCTTGGGCTGTTGTCTGTGTAAAGGCAATTCTACGCTTCGAACCGGTTGGTGTGTGGAGGTGGAGAGAAGAAAGCTGCGGTTACTCCCAAAGCCACAGGACTAATTTACCTTATTGTCACTCATTTCTAGACGGAAGGTGCAACAAGGGAACAACTGTGAAGATTTGCAGGAGATTTACGAGACATGAAATCCCAGGAAAAGCTCTTTGTGGTTCAGGATTGCAGCGTAGGGACAGCTGTGGGCTAACCCTCACAATAAATGACTGTAGTAGTAAAGAAGGCAGCTGTATTAATCAAACCTGGCATCTTGTTGCCACTAGATGAAATTGATGCAAGACACACATGCGATTAGATTAATAAACACTCTTCTGCCTCCTCTTTCTGTCTCTCAGGGTTCATTTCCAGGGAACTTACACTTGGTTCTGGTGTTGCGTCCCACTACTTTGCTCCAGCGGACTCTGTCAGACTTCCTGTTCAGGTACAACAGGGATGAGTTCAAAATGAAGGTATGACTTCTCTTTCCTTCTTTATTTCCTTTATTTATTATGACATAATGGGTCTTGTAAGTTCTTTAGGCTGGTCCTTTAACAGATAATGCTTTATGTAATCGGTGGATTGTTTGTTTTATCAGGTGGTGATGCTGAGTTCAGTGACTGAGCTCCATGCCTATATCGACCCAGGACAACTGACCACAGAGCTGGGAGGCACGCAGGAATACTGCCACGACAGCTGGATCTCACACCGCACTGTATGTACACACACACGTTTAAAAAAAGTATAATAATAAAATTACAAACTTTATTTATATTGCAATTTTCAGAAAGGACACTTTGCGCTTTGCATTCATACGTACGCTGAATGTTTCCTCCGCAGGCGATCGAGGCATTCGCCCTCATGGTGAAGACCACAGCTCAGACCCTGCAGGCGTTTGGCACTGAGCTCGCAGAGACAGAATTACCCAACGATGCCGAGGCCACGACCAACCTACTGCACACACACACTCTGAAGAAAGATAAAATGAAGGTCAGATTTTCCGTCTTTTCCTTACATGTCAACCACCCATATGTCCCTTTGTGGGTTCCCTTCCTTCTCTCATATATATTTGGTGAAAAGCTTCTGTATTGAAGAAAACGTTTTTTCCCAGGAGGACCTGCAGGTGGCGCTGTCTCAAGGGGGACGCCTGTTGGAGTGTATAAACGAGCCTCTACAGACGGATCCTGAATACCGCATGACCTACGATGAACTGGAAAACTTAGCGACTGTAGAAAGGTAGAAGAAGGGATGATTGGAAACATAACGAGATGAGGAAGTTGTCCCTGAAGGCATGAATAAATCCTCTCTCCTCCCTTCTTGTTCCCTCAGACTCCTGGCTCAGCTGGACGAAACGGAGACTGCATTCGATGATTTCTGGGAGCGTCACAGCACCAAGCTGGAACAGTGTCTACAGCTCCGCCACTTTGAAAAGCACTTCCGTGAAGTGAGTTGCATTATGGGAAGTGTAGTTTTGCACAAATCGGTAAGGTCACATGTGCTCATGTAACCTGACATGTGCGTGTTCGTAGGTGCGCGCCCAGCTTGACGTAACATCGGAGCGGTTGTCCGGTTTCTCTGAGGTCAGCGTAAGCCCCGCCCATGCTGAGCACGTCCTGCGAGAGCTCAGCGGCCATGAGGACAAGGCCTGTGTAAGACACACACACACACACACACACTCATCCTGCGACTCACATGGAGCAGAAAACAGGAGCTTTACACTTTCACCTTTGATGCATCCTTGAAGCCATATGGCTGATGATATAATCAATGTGATGTCCTGCTCTGTCCCCTACTTAGTGGAAATGGATGTGAGGAAGAGGTGGAGGTGGAGCCTGTGTGTGGATTGGACCAATATAATAATGCATTAGGCTGATATTTATTATGTGGTTTCAACCTTAGCTATGTTTTAGCCCCTATAAATGTAACATGGCACAGAGTAAAAGCTTCACATGTGGAAATATTGATCCTAAAAATCCGTAAAGATTTGGATCTCTGACACAGTATGTGTCCCACTCCATGCAGCATTAAGTAATGAACACTCTACCTATAGGGAGTTGACGAGAGGAGGTTGATTTATTGTCAGTGATTGAGTGTCCACTGCTGTTCCCTGACAAGCCTGTATTCTCCATGTATCCTAAATTAAATTCTGATCATTTGTTTCAATAGGACGCACTAGACCGCGCTCTGTCCCTGGCCAGTGAAGGAGACATGTTGATAGAAAATTCCCACTATGCCGAGGACTCCATCAGGCCGAAGTGCAGCGAGCTGAGAGGAGTGTGCGAGGAGATCAGCTCCACTCTGAGGAGCAAGAAGAGCCTCCTGCTCAGGGCGATGGAGCTCCTCCACGCTCTGGAGAAGGTACGAGTGTGGGTCAGAATGTGTGTGCATGGGTTACGTTATAGAAGGAGGAACTTTTGCCAGACTTTGGGGTCACTTATTTCCTCCCAGGCATCACGGTGGTGTGAGGACGGCATCTTCCTGTTGGCCAGCCAGCCAGTGGACCGCTGTCAGTCTCAGGACGGAGCTGAAGCCGCTCTGCAAGAACTGGAGCGATACCTGGACACGGCGTCGCTGCACAACCTCGCCGACCGCAGCGCCATCTGCTGCCAGTATGAGGTGGTGATCACCACTCAGCTCAGGGTCAGTAGGAAGTGGATTTAACGTGTGAAATTATATTGAGTTTACCTTTTGAGAGAATTCACTGCATGTCTTCGGTCACGTTTATTCTCCTTCAGGATCAGGTCGAGAGAGTTTTCCAGAAGCAAAGTTCCGTCCAGGAGATGTTTGAAAAGAGACGCGTCAGCCTGAAGAAACTCGCCGCCAAGCAGACCAGACCGGTCCAGCCAGTAGCTCCAAGACCTGAAGTGAAGTCTCCACTCTCCTCTCCCAGTAAGCCTGGATCTATAGATGAAGCGATTTAATGAAAGAGAGCAGCAGGCGTACCAAGACTTGATTTGAAATCAGGGGTTAGTGGTATGAAGGGATTGAATCATTGTTTTCTCTCTGTCCTTCAGATCAACAGAGAAAAGAGAGAAGATACTCTGCAGATAATGCCATCTGCAAAAGGGTAAATGCGTGACCAATTGTTTGGCAGTGATTATTGAAATATTCAGAAAACGTTTTGACGTAGCGGTAATTATTCCTCACAAAGAGATGTTTTGTCAAAGCAAATACTTTATAATGTGTGTGTGTGTGTGTGTGTGTGTGTGTGTGTGTCCAGGTGGAGTCGCCCTTACATAACGGTGGCATGAGACATGCTTCTCTCTCAGAAGAAGAAGAAAACCTGGCAGTACTTCGACGGTAAGGGGGTTAAAGGTCACCCTCAGAGCCACAGATAAGAAAGTAGTGATGCTGTTCTTTGTCTCGATCACTTTTAAGCTTTACAATTGTATTTAAACATACAAGTACTTCAGTAGCAATAAAAAGGATTCAATTATAGTAATAATAGTTTTAATAACATCTTGCAGTATGTGTGACTTAAATGTGTGTAATTACCCAGTGTTTATGGGGGAATCTGTTAAATATGACGTGTTTATGGGGGAATCGGAAAAAAGACGGCAGTAAATTAATTAAATAAGAAATAAAACAATAAATATTGAGCAGAAATGACCTCTTAAGAAAGAAACCTAGTTTGTATTTGTACTTCCCGTGTTGCAGCCACGTGATGAATGAGCTGCTGGAGACGGAGCGAGCGTATGTGGAGGAGCTGCTGTGCGTGCTGGAGGTGAGTGTTGGTCACATCCCTTCAGTTCATGCATCTCTCCTCTACGTCAGCAAATCTGTTGTGGTAACTTACGTAATGTGAAACTCCAGGGTTATGCAGCCGAGATGGACAACCCTGCCATGGCTCACCTCATCCCCAGCACTCTGCTGAGCAAGAAGGTCACCCTGTTCGGCAACATGTCTGAAATCTACCAGTTTCACAAGAGGTACCCTCCCCCCAACAGTTTACAGTATCTATGCTAAGCTAAGCTAACAGGCATCCTAAACTTTAACCCTTTGTGTCATGTTGTCTCCAGGACGTTTCTAAAGGAGCTGGAAGCGTACACTGACTGCCCAGAGCTAGTGGGCCGCTGCTTTTTAGAGAGGGTAAGCACTTCCTGCACTCTGGTCCGGTCTTATAAAAAGCCAATATAAAAATCCTAAAAAAGCAAATCAATGACCTCATTTTACGTCTCGCTGCAGATGAAGGACCTGCAGATCTACGAGGCGTATTGTCAGAATAAACCTCGCTCTGAGAGCTTGTGGAGACAGTGCTCTGACTGTGCCTTCTTCCAGGTTTCACCTTTCACCTCCTCTGAAAATCTCTCTTTTCGCGTGGCTTACAAGAACGATTAACTCTTAAGTTTCTTCTTTGGTTTATGTTTTGTGACCCAGGAGTGCCAGAAGAAGCTGGAACATAAACTTGGTTTGGACTCCTACCTCCTTAAACCTGTCCAGAGAATCACCAAGTACCAGCTACTGCTTAAGGTGAGCCGTGTCCATGCACTGCATACGGTACACTGTAAATCTAAGTGTGTTTATTTCAGTCTGACTGTAGCCGTCTCCTTTGGTTGTGTGTGTTCTGCAGGAGTTGTTGAAGTACAGCAAAGGCTGTGATGGCTGTGGTGACCTACAGGAAGCTCTCTCCTCCATCCTGGGGATCCTGAAGGCTGTGAACGACTCCATGCACCTCATCGCCATCACAGGATACGAGGTCAGAGAAAAGACACTGTTTGAATGATTCTGAGAGAGATTTCCCCCCCCCCCCATCCTTCATAAATACCTGTCTGTCTCTTCCCTTCTTCAGGGTAACCTGTCGGAGCTGGGTCGCCTGATGATGCAGGGCTCCTTCAGCGTGTGGACGGAGCATAAAAAAGGTCACGCCAAGGTGAAAGACCTGGCCCGGTTTAAGCCCATGCAGAGGCACCTGTTCCTGCACCAGAAGGCCCTGCTCTTCTGTAAGAGGAGGGAGGAGAACGGCGAGGGCTACGAGAAAGCACCGTCTTACAGCTTCAAACACTCCCTCAGTGTACGCTCACGTCGGTCACATTTGAGTTGATATTTGTGCTCTTGATATGCAGCTATAGTGAAAGATGTGCTGTGTTTCTCCTCTCAGATGAGCGCGGTGGGCTTCACAGAGAACGCTAAAGGAGACAACAAGAAGTTTGAGATTTGGTGTAACTCCAGAGACGAAGTCTTTATAGTCCAGGTAAGCTCAATCAGCCTCGCTGCTCTGACAGAAACCCTATGACTGTTAGCCGCTGTGTTATAACTGTATTTCTTTGTCTCCTCTAGGCTCCAACACCAGAGGTCAAAACAACATGGGTGAACGAGATCCGTAAAGTTCTGACGCAGCAGCTCAAAGCCTGCAGAGGTATCGTGAACCCACAGAGCCACACAAGCTTGTTTGTATTTCTTCTTCTCTGCTCTTTGCACAGCATACCTGCTTTCAACTAAAGTCAATGTTTCAGATGCCAGTCAGCAGAAGAGCTCAGATTCCATCTCCCCGAGTCCCAGCAGCAACAACACCTCCATCTCCCTTAGGTTGGTGTCTCGCCTTCAATGCATACGTAAGGTGCACAGATGAGAAGCTTTTTCTTTATTGGGATGTTTTCTTCTTCTCTTTGCCAGTCCCTTTCGTAGCAGTGGTCAGAAAAACCAGAAGAAGCAAGAGGAGAAGAAGGCGGAGTCGAGCACGATGTCTGAATCCTCTTCGTCACCCAAACACAAAGGTGAATGTTTGATAAACGCTGCATCCTCACGGACATAACGTGAGTTATAATCATTAGTCAACTAAAGCTGAAATGCTGCTGCAGTTTAAACTCTCTCTGATCTACTTTTTCTTCATCACCTTCATCCTCATGGTTCCTCTTTCTGTCTCTTTATCTACCGCTTTCTTTTTCTTTCATGGGCTACGTACATATTTTTCCCATCATCATTGCAACACTCTTTCCATTTCAAACCATTGTTTCCAGATGAACCAGTGACCAGTCCGACCACTGACAGGTCTTCAGTGGCTAAAAAGCGCTTTACTTTGCAGGGCTTCAGCAATCTCAAGAGTCCGAAAGGTAACGTCAGCGGACCGTAGGAAGTTCTTTAAACAGGCGCACGATGCTTAGACTACTTTAGTTTGATTATCTTGTATTCTTTACCAAATAAAACGTTTAATTAATGAGCACTGAAACACACCCTTTAAATTAAATAAATAAGGATAGACGATGTTTTCCCTACAGCTGTACTTATATTAAATACAGCACATACACGTGCTTTATTTTTAATGAAAGATTAATTATTGCCCTCTGTGTGACCTGATTTAGAGCGGGATGCATTATAATTGGCTGATCCTAGTTGTTATGTTGCAGAAGCTCTGCCCCCTGGTGGTTAAAGTCTAACACTGCTACTGCTGCTGTAGACCATCGCTAAAAAGAGTGCCAGTATATGCAGTTCACACAGTATCAAATTGCTTTAGATATTTAATCTCTGAGGCCGTTTCCTTTTCTCACTTTTCTCTTCTTCTTCTTCTTCTTCTTCTGTTTCTTCTTCTTCTGCCCTCTTCACTTTGTTCTGCCTGTGCGCCAGGCTCGGCCCTGAGCCCCGAGCACGGCTCCAAACGCCACTTGGTCAAGAGTGACCCCACTCCGTTTGGGTTCAAAGGTATATTGTCGTCCAATAACAAGGGCCCGTGTAATTCTAGAGGCCGTCATTCATCCTCCCACCCCTCACCACTAAAGCGTACTCCAGTCTTGTGTGTTCTCATTGTGTAGATTTCACATAGTGTCTCACATAGAAGGATGAAACTGGACTTTAATCCAGCGGTAGAAGCTGTTCTTCATACTATCCTCCTACATTTACCATGACAGTATTGTACATGTGTTGCACATCCGTCATATAAAGGGCTTAAATAATGTTGTATTTTCATCACGATAGATTTCCTTTCCTTCCAGTTTAATATGCAGCCAGTTTTTACACATTTAGACCAATGAAATGCCTCAAAGTCTTTTTTTGGGCTTGGATGCTGTTATATATATTTTCTGATCATTATCACTGAATTCTTGTATGTTTAACATTTAGCGTTCTTGCTGAGAGTTAGCTTAGCTTAGCATAAAGACTAGACACGGGGAAAACACGAGCTTTGATTTTGAGAAAGTGAATAAGTGTATTTCCTAAAATAATTTTCATTGGGCAACACTTGATGAATGATTTGCTAACTGAGGAACTGAACATATCCAATGGCAGTGATTCTTGGCGTGTAGTTTTTCTCCTGGTCCATTTTACTGACCAGCAGCTAACCCAGCTGTCTGACTGCAGGACTAGCCGTCTCACTGACTCGCTGGATGTTTCTCCCCGTCTAGAGCCGGCGCCCCATGTCTCTCTGAGCAGAGTCAAATGGATGAGCACCTCTAGTCTGTTACAGAGCAAGCGGCGAGGTACAGAGCCGCTCTGAGGATCAGCCACTGTAGGTGTTTGCTGTGGTTTTTAGTGATGATTGATTTTACCGGAGGTAAAGTGTAGCAAAATATCCACTTTCCTTTCATTTGGCCTTGTGTTGAGTCTTATTGTCTTGTTTTATTTAGTAGTATCTAGATTTAAATGACCTGAAAGCTACTCTTTGTGCTTGTAAATGTAAGATTTTAAGTCTCAATTCAAGGCTAAATGACACTGTGTTTTGCGAGGTACCTCCTCTACCTCAAATCAATCATTCTCTCTTCTTCTACTATTGGGTTTTCTGGGTTAGTGTTTGTGTGGCGTGGAGAATAATGAGACTTATTTTACAGCACTGGCTGTCAGAGCAGCCTTGAAATGAATCCAGGTGATTCAAATCTCTGCGTTCTTTGATCATGAATCCTTGATTTGGTTTCACTGAGATCTGTCTGCTGTCTCCGTTGATCTTATCTGGAATTTTGGAGGAGTTTGCTTTGACTGTGTGTGTGTGTGTGTGTGTGTGTGTGTGTGTGTGTGTGTGTGTGTGTTTTGTGCTCCTCGTGGGAGATTTATATGTCTCTCTTTCCAAGTGGCATTCGCTTTGCTTCTGGCAAAATCCACATTCTCTGACATGTCGCTTCTTTGTGTGCATCATTATGAGTTTTCTGATTAGTGACCCAGGAAGCACTTTAATGCCACGTGGAGTGAGAGTGTGTGTGATACAGATTCCTCAAATCACTTCTCATTATTCCTCTTCCTTTGCCTGTAAATCTGCTCACCTGTGTTCCCTCTTTCAGGCTGGAACAAGACGTCTCTCTCGGTGGATGCCTCAGAAGAGAATGACGGGTACTCCAGCAGCGAGGATCCCATGAACTCTGACCCCGAGGACGAAGTAGGGAAGAAGCTGGTGAGCCTGAAGACTTTTACAAACGGCTTTTACAGTTTCCCCATCAGTGGGTTTTCTACACTTTGCTGATGTTTGCCACCTCTAACTGACTTGTCTTTGGTGACCTTTGACCCTTTAGGCTCCAGGAAAGTATACGGTGGTAGCGGACTGCGAGAAGGCGGGACCTCAGGAGCTGTCTGTTAAGAGCGGAGACATCGTCCAGCTGATCAGAGAAGGAGAAGAGGGACAGTGGTAAAGATTTTCTTTCTCGTCAAAAGAACGGTGGAATGTCATGGAATTGCGAGTTGTGAAATCAATGAATTCTCTGCAGACATCTGGAATGTTATGAAAGGAAGCCACATGAATAGATATTTACATTGTTGGGTAAAGTCACTGTTTAATCCTCTGCAGGTTTGTGAAGAACCTTCGCAGCAGTAAGGAGGGCTGGGTGGCGGCAGCAAACCTCCTCAGCCTCATCTCAGAGTCCAAGTCATCCCAGTCGCTCAGCAGCTCAGGTACGTTTTCCATATGCACAAGATCCATCAATCGACCCCTGTTCTTCAACACGGTGGTAATGTCGAATCACTGCCCACATCTCAGATTCCTGTTTGTGTGTTTGTCCTGCAGATGGCAGCGTCTCTGGGAACCTCAGCACTTCTTCCAGCTGCAGCGAGACCTACACCAGCTTCTCCGACATCAAACCCTGACCTGGATCCATCTCTCGCCCTAAAACAATTTCCATGTGGATTTTACACAAACCCTAAAGCTGACCATGACAGGAGGACGGAGTCAAAGTGTTTCACCACACAGACCTGTACGCGTCACAGTTTCTCGGATCCGCAGATGTGGCCGGTGTTTTAGCTGAGTCGACTACACCCAGCGTTTCTGCGTATTCACAGACGCACACACACATGTTGGTAGAATCTTAAGTATGTACACGAGGTCAGAGGTCAATTTATGTATCAGGGAAAAATAGTTCCACAACATACACGCTACAGTCACGTCAGGCCTTGTTTAAAATCACATCTCTGTGAACCACAGAGAAAAGCTAAATGTCTTCAGTCTAATATTTAATCATTTGCGATTATGTAGCATTAAAGTGGGCAAAGAATATCTGCACTGAACTCCTTCAAGTGGACAACATCCCAGCGTAGCGACAGATTCTTGTGTGAAACATCGACAGGTACAGATACTATCAGACCAGCATTTCACGTGATGCTTGAGTGTCAGACATTAATCGCACACTGTGAAAACTGGCAGCTGGCTGCAACAAGAAAGAATGCTTTCGGTGCATCTTGGAGCGTCTTCTAAGCAGGTCGCACTTGTAGTGTCGCCGTGTTACTGGAAGTCTTGTCGCCTTTTCGTACAGGAGGTCACATGCGGGGTGTAGCTTCTGACGGGCCAGGGGTGTCAAAGATTCAAGAATGCTGCGTTCCTCCCATTAGAGCTTATCTGGTTTCACGGTCTTAACTTATATAAGAGTCAAACGCGTCACTCGGTGAATGTCACCCACAGCACCACCTGGTGGTCGGATGTCATGCACTCATCCAGCTACACGTACAAATCACTTAAAAGAGCGGCAGCTTGGAACAACTTTTAAACCTCTTTTTCGTTTGTTTTTTTCTTTTCTTCTAAGAGTGATTGTCTAACTCGCCTCTGAACTGCTCTGGATTTACCTCTCAGGAAGCCCAAGAAGTTTTGTGGCCAAGCAGGTGTGACTGCATACCTGCTTGTGTTGACTAAATGTCTTTGTGTGTGTGCATTCTTGCACGTGTGTGTGCTTCAGAACGAATCTTACTCGCGTATGGCTCTTTAGCTGCAGACAGCAGCTGGATCAGAGTTACACACAAGACCCTATTTTATGATATTTTAGCTTAACTACTCATGCATTCACCTGCTGGGTTAATGTTTTGTTGGGTGGAGTTAATTGACAACCCCCAGTTTAGGAACTCCCTGTTCAGACAAACAGACTTAAACCTTAATATAAATCCACCTTTTTGGTCATGGCCACTGCGCTCACCTATCTTTGTTCTGCACTGCAGCAACAAAAGCAGGCTTTGTCCCCTCCCTCTGCTCCCAGCCCCACTCAGGCATGTGACAGTGGCCTCTTCTCTACAAGCAGGGCTAACCCCAACCTTTCTCAACGTGTTTGCACCACCCGCCCAACAGCAATATTTGTTTACTTACCACGATGGAATTGAAAAACAAGGTGCAAAGAAATAATGGCATTAGTCTGACTTTTGTGACGGCTGAGTAGGCTAAATTGGCCCTGTAGTAGAAACCAGGATATAGACTGATAGCACATCTCTGACAACCAGCTGCTGTGACACACACGCACACACACACACCATGATTGTTATTCTGAACACTGACTGACACCTTTTTTCTTATGTTGTTTTTCAAAGGTGAACATGTTTTTTATACCCTAAGGTTTCTACTCTATCCACGAGGCGCACTCGTAAAACAATCTTCCTTTTTTTTTCCATCTTCAATGTCGAATGTGTGACTCTGTTGTTGGAACAGAAAAAGTGCAGCATGCTGTTACATTCAAACCAGCCCCATCCGTTTCTTTCTTTAAATGGGTTGTATTTGTCCACCACTGTCTTAACTGTGGTTTTGCTCAATTCGGTCCTGATTAGTGCTCGTGATTGTGAGCTATTTTTGCCGAGAACAAATTTTATACTCGAATCACAACACGCATGTCCTCCCTGCGAAAGGAAAGCTTGCAGCTAAACCAGAGAGTAAACTGTGGCCGGCATTATGTGTTAATCTGTGTCAGTTCTGTAAGACTGAGAAATGTATGTTACACTTGTACAGATGTACATTGTTTTCCTCGAGAGCATGTACATTGTGAAGAGGATCATGGTTTTTGTGAGTCTGTGTATCATCTCTCTTCGTGGCATGTTCTTCATAAAACTCTCACGTCAAAGCCCTGAACAAGGCAAGTATTTTTTACCATGAACTGTTGTATTCTGTGAAAGTTTATTTTCTGCCCTCCTGAAAGCTGACACGGGCACTAAAGTTGTCAGCGTTCTATCATGATCACACAATAAAGCTTATTGAATTATTTGTACTTTTTGACTTGGAGGCTGGAGAGATGAGAAGGGTTATATTTTTTTGTTTCTTTTTATGCAGCACATTGCAGCAACCACTGTCTTTATTTTCCTATTGTATCTACTGAGTATGGTGTTGATATAAAGATATTATAATGAAACATATCTGTGTATATTTGTAAATATGTAATTCTGAATTGTATGTAAAATAAAAAGCAGCTTTAATAAAGTCTGAAATTGTTTCCTTTAAGAGATTTTGCCTCTTTTTGAATGGAAATTGAAGCTATTTGATTTAATTAGAATTTTGTTATAATTATATTTTGCAACTGGCAACACTCAATAAGACCAGGGTGATACATTTTACATTACTAGTTAAATTTTAAACATAAAAACATAGATGAATTGCCAGTGTTATGAATTATGTATTTTGATCCAGAAGTGTAATTTCAACCACGTGGCATCTAACCTCCAATGGGCTTTTCCCAGTTTCCTCAGTCATGATTTGGCCTGGGGTGCGTTCCAATATGTACACCGTCTAACCTTTAGTCTCTTTTCTCCTTTATTTATTCCACTCAATGGTGGATAAAAGTAAATGATGTCTGAAAATATATATTAAATAAAAAAATACGAAATAATATTGTATCTCTGTAGGTTTGAATGTCATATATTATAGTAATATGTGAGGCAAGTTGGGTCGAAGGATTTGATGTGAGATGATGTGAACGAGACTCAGCCGAGGCTGGAAAGATACAGATGCATCAAGCTGGCATGCGGGAGTTAGACTGCTACCGGAAGTGACGCGGTTTCCTCTATAAAACAAATTTGTCTGGACGATAGTGTAATAGTGCACGCATGGGGAAATAATGTGTTGAATTCACAAATAAAGGCAGTATTTCGATTATTAGTAGTTGTTTCCGTTTTATTTGAAACCTTGTTTCCCCTTCTTCTTCCATTATTTTAATAAGACGAGGGTTCGCGCAGTTTTTATTATGGAAATGTATACCGGAAGTCATTAATTGTGTTCATGCTAGCTTGACAGAATACTGGAAAGCGACCAGATGGAATTCAGCACTGGCTTCTTAACAGATTCCGCACATTTTAAATTGTATCGCACACATTTTTAGCTGACTTTCCTGCCAACAAACAGCCCTGGCGTGACTACAAAAGCCTATCTGGGAGGCTCGGCTGCGCTGTGATCCGGGACAGAAGCGGTCAAGACATTTAAAGCCACCCTACCAAACATCTTCCCACTGTAGGTATCATTTCTAGCCCTCACTGTCGAAGAGCAATAGCTTCCAGTTATCTTAATGGAGAGATATTTCTGCCCTTGTAACTTCAGTTAGGGTTAAAATGTGTTTAATGTTGTAAAGTGAGACCTCTATAATGTCATTTGTAGCAGTTGTTCCTGAAATGATGCAGACTGTGATTAGCTTTTGAAATCTGTCAAACAAAAAGGGAGTTTAGCCCGGAGGCGAGAGGGGTGTAGCCTTGTTAAATCACGTTGTCTGGGACTGTTTATGCGGCCTAATATGTGTCATTTACTGCCGTCTGTGTTGTAATCTCTTATTCCTCTAAACACTGTCGTTCACGGGATCTTTAATTCTCCAGAAGCACAAATACAGTGTGTGTTTTTTGTGTTTGCTTTTTTTTAACCTCCTTGCTATGTTACTTTAGACGACCAGCGTCATGCTAGCAAGAATGAAAACAATACAGCTTCCGGTCTCATTTTTCATAATAAAACATGTCAAATAATTATCTAGTGCTGAAACTATTAGTTAATTAATCTATTTGTTGATCTCCGAGCAATTTGGCAAACGATTATCAAATAAATATCTTATTATTTACCTACATTGTGTTGATAAAATACTTGATTAATTGAAGCAATGACAGATTGATCAAAATGTAATATAATTTATAGTAATATCAGCTCTGTTGACATTGTTGACATGCTGTATGTGCAGAGTAATATTTTACAGCCTCAGTCTGACTATTTGTAATGCAGTGATTCCAATGTTGTTTAAGATGCTCTATATTTGCTCTGCTTTTATTTTTTAAAACACAACTACCCAGCCAGCATTATTAGATACAATAGGCATTCATATCCTGTAGGATGGGCCTGTCTGTCACTGGTTCAGAATATTAACCCTTATTGACTCTGCACAATATGCAGCAACCTCTCCTGATGAAGGAGCTGTATGTGGCAGCAGACAGTGTGCTTGTACAGTATAATCCAGCTCTGTCAGTCTGTGTGAGCCTGCTGCCCACCGCATCATGTTTTGAATTATCAATTGCATTTCAGTAGTAATAAGATGATAATGTATGACAGGTGGGGATACTTTATATCTGTATTTTGCCCATTTGTGGCAAACGGAGTACTTTGAAATGTGTAGCAGGCACGAAATCCCCTTTGTTTTCTCTTCAAAGATGAGAAGAGATTTCTTTCTCACATCATTATCAATCTCAGGAATGGACTCGATGTTTGTCCTTTTCGGGGAGCGTTCCTCCCAGGTTGCCTCGGAGAGGACAATCTCCTTGTGAGCGTCTGCAAAGAGAACGTTTCTTTGTACTCTGAGATGGGGGCTGTGATGGAGTTCAAGCACTCATTTACTCTCTCTGGGAGCTGGCGAGAGCAAGACTACTTTTATTAAGATAGAAATTGGAGCAAAGACTTGTTTTCAAGACTTAATGAATTTGATTACCTAGATTCAATCTGCAAGTCTTTGATTTAAGAAGTGCTCAAAATGTTGCAGCTGTTTTCATAGTAAGGAAGAAGCCCTGTTAATTTCAACCTTTTAATTCATTAAAAAGGTGGTTTAATTCAAGCTGAGTGAGTGTTTGAGGGTTAAACATCCTCCTTTCTCCTCCTTGAATACTTCCAGTTGTATCATGAAAGGCTCACGTTGTTGAATCTACAGGTTTGCAAGCATTCCTTCCTAAATGCTTTAAAAGGTTTTGTAGGAGTGACGCAAAACAAAAGTCTGGAACATGTTAATCGGTTCCCTCTACAAGCTGATGTGAAACCTGTTTGTAGCACGAGAAATGTCCAACTTGTATTCACTGCTGGTGCTGGCAGACTGACACGTAGGTATGACGAATAACTATCTCGCTACACGGGCATGACTTTGATTAGTCATCAGATCCGTCTACTACCAGAGGAGCTGCTTGTTACAGTGTTTGTTTCTGTCATCTGGTGCCGCAGGAGGCAGCTGTGCTTTGTGATGATTGATGTTCGATCGCAATGACGAGGCAGATTGTTATCTTGTTATTATTCTACGGGGGGATTTTTGTGAAATAATTAGTCGTTTCATCAGAAAAGCAATTTATTTAAGTTATTTCTCAAGCAAAGGATTGAAAAGAAACAATAGCGTCTTAAACAAAATACGAAATGTTGGTGATAATTGTGCCTAAATATGTCGACAGTGAAAGGATTCTTTACAATCACATTGATGTTGAAGCTGTATTCTGCATATCCTTATTTAAGGATCTCATACTTGCAGCTGAAAATGAATATTTGGGGCATTTCTCTGTTGGTGTGTGCGTGCAGAGCAGCGAGCTGTGTGTTCTGAGGGTTCAGTGGGCAGCAGATTAATACCATTACATCACATTAAGTCAGTCTTAAGCAGGCTGCAAGTGAAAATGAAGGCTTCACAGCAACCTGCAGTTTAAGCTTTCCAGGACTCAAAGACGTGTTATTAGACGCTTTAAGTTTTATTTTAATAATCTGAATATTTAGTTCAAGCTGCAGCAACAAGGCCAGAAGGCCGAGGGGAAATGTAAAACTTCTGACACAGAAGTTTACAATGTGATTAGATTATAATCCCCCACTTTGGATAACGACTTCCTCATTGCTTGTTTATTCTTTGACAAATATTAACTGGGCCTAAAGGGTACTTTGACTCTTCTCTGTTTTTATATTCTTGAGTTCAAGTTGACTTGATGTTGCCTGAAATATGTTGTGCACTTAGCAGCTTGTGGAAAAAGTATTTGTTTTGCGTCTCTCTGACGTAATGTTCCATAAATCTACCCTCTTTTTTGTTGTTGCTGGCATCTAAAAACCCTGTTTCTGCTGCTTTTTATGGCAACTTCCTCGTGAAAGTTGATGATAATTAATTCTGAGTAACATTGATGGAATATATCGGTCGTACAGCTTCGAGTTTACCACTCTGTGCAAGTAATGTCACGGGAAATCGGTGAGATTTTAGTTCAAGATGTAGAAGCTAGTTAATGTTCCTTTACTGTAAACAGTGGCTCTTTTGAAAGACGGTTCTGGTCTCGGCTGGTGAGCAGGAATGGTCGCAGAGGTGGATGGAGAGGAATGAAGGTTGGAGTTAAGAGGGAGGGTTGTGCACTTTTACATTCCCACATGAGGATTAGCAAGTCACAGGTTCTCTGCCTGTTGCTGACCTGGATTGTGAAGGCCACCGCTGCCTCCTGCATCGCTCGGTCAGAGACTCGACCTGTGCGCAGTGGGATTGCACTTTCCTTCATTTATGTCTTGCATGACTGAATGCTGCATGTTCTTCACAAATATTCACTTTGTCACACTTTATTGTGTTAAAGATGTAAAGTTAAGTGGATAAAGTTGCATCATTTTACCCATCAATATACTATTGATAACCTAATTAACTCATAATGACAAAGTGAAAACATGGGTTAGGGTCAGATTTCACGAATGGCCAAGTTTTTTTTTTAAAGATTTTAAGATTTTAAGAAGAAAGTCCGTCATGAACTGACTCCACACTGTCGTGGCTGCATCCAGCTTGTCATTGACTGCTCCTTTACGCGTGTGTATATATGTGTCTGTGTGTTGTCCCCCAGGTCCCAAGGCGAGTGTGTGTCCATCATGCCGCTGTTTGGTAAATCCCACAAGAGTCCGGCGGACATCGTCAGGACCCTGAAGGAAAACCTGGCCATCCTGATCAAACAGGATAAGAAGACAGACAAGGTAGAGAGTGTGTGTGTGTGTGTGTGTGTGTGTGTGTGTGTGTGTGTGTGTGTGTGTGTGTGTGTGTGTGTGTGTGTGTGTGTGTGTGTGTGTGTGTGTGTGTGTGTGTGTGTGTGTGTGTGTGTGTGTGAGAATGTCCAGGGTCCCGTGTGTGACAGCCCTCTGTGAAATTGGACCATGGAACAGACTGGACCTGACATTTCACTGTCAAGACAAGACACACACACACACACACACACACACACACACACAACATTTGCCACACAAGTTCAAGCTCAAGTAATTCTCCTTTCTTCTGTTTTCTCTGTAAGGTTTTTCTTTTACGTCCACATTTAACCTCCTCCTCTCCTTTCCCCATCTTCTTCACCTCTCCCTCTTTTACTCTCCAGGCGTCTGAGGAGGTGTCGAAGTGTTTGGTGTCCATGAAGGAGATTCTGTACGGCAGCAACGATAAGGAGCCTCACACTGAGACGGTGGCCCAGCTGGCCCAGGAGCTGTACAACAGCGGCCTGCTGCTGTCTCTGGTAGAAAACCTGCAGGTCATAGAATTTGAGGTAAGGGGAGAAGGTATCCCTCATGATTAAGCTGCCGCGATCGAAACATATGTGCTTGTTCGTCTGACTGCGTTTGTGTTTCCAGGGGAAGAAGGATGTGTGTCAGATCTTCAACAACATCCTGAGGAGGCAGATTGGGACGAGGAGCCCCACCGTCGAATATTTCTGTTCCCACCAAGAGGTGCTCTTCATCCTGCTGAAAGGGTGAGACACGCACACGGTACATACTGTGACTCGCTAATGCTTTCCAAAGAGGCGACGCAAATACTCTCTCCGCGTTTTTGAAGGTACGAGACGTCCCAGGTAGCGTTGAATTGTGGGATCATGCTGAGGGAGTGCATCCGTCACGAGCCGCTCGCCAAGATAGTTCTCCAGTCGGATGAGTTCAACAGTTTCTTCAACTACGTGGAGATGTCCACCTTCGACATCGCCTCCGACGCCTTCGCCACGTTCAAGGTAGCACCAGTCTGTACGATGAGGACTAGTCATACCAGAAACTACAGAACATATGTTCGAAATGGTGTTCCAGCTTTATTACCAGGCAGGAAGTGAGCACTTCCTGTTATAAGTGGTTACCAGCTGCCATTTTTGCACAAATGTTTTATGATGTGTCGCTCTATTATCTAATGCAGAATAAAGAACTCATTTGTCCTTCTTTGTTCACAGGATCTCCTAACAAGACACAAAGTGCTTGTGGCTGAATATCTGGAACAGAACTACGACTCGGTGAGTGATTTGAACCCTGTAGCTCCGCCTCTCCCAAAACAAATGAGAATTAGTCCGAAAAACACATGATGGATGCAACCGCTTCCACACATGTTAATGCAAGTTGGCCTTGTCGTTATGAACCAGCGTTACCAGGCGCAACTTCTCTAACTTGCATCATTCCTGAGCACATCCGAGCAACGGTGGTCTCGCAACATCAGCCGCAGTCGATGTAATACAGGAGCCAAAATACAGAACTTTGATTAGCTTTTGGAAGCATGGGTACATTTACAGCAGAACGTCAAGAGGAAGGGACGCCATATAAAGAAATGTATTCTAATGGTCTGTGAGATACAGATCCAAAGCTCACACAGAAAGTTGTGATCGTCGGAGGCAGAGGTGTCTCTTTATGCAAGTTTCGGAGGAAATGAACTGGATCCAGTCCCCCAGACTGTGAATAACGTATAACAAGACGCGTTTGTAATTGCAGGTGTTTGCAGACTACGAGAAGCTGCTGCACTCTGAGAACTACGTCACCAAGAGGCAGTCTCTAAAGGTTTGACTCTTGATACTTGTAGAGCAATATATACAGGACATGCAGTTAGAGCTCTAATATATCGTTGTTTGTGGTTCTCTCTCCTGCAGCTCCTGGGCGAGCTGTTACTGGACAGACATAACTTCACGGTGATGACGCGCTACATCAGCAAGCCGGAGAACCTCAAGCTGATGATGAATCTGCTTCGAGACAAGAGCCCCAACATCCAGTTTGAAGCCTTCCACGTCTTCAAGGTACAAACGCCACGCTCGTGTCAAGGTTATAATAGTTACAAATCTTTGACTTAATTTTAAAAAATGTTGTTAGTTTTCAGAGCGCGTTTTCTAATTTTAGTACAGCTTCAGTTTTTCAGAAAGGTTTAGTTGTTCTAGCGAAGTCCAGCGTCGCTCTCTCTGTGAGTTAGTGAAGTGTGTTTCTGTGCTGCTCCTGTCCTCCAGGTTTTTGTAGCGAACCCCAACAAGACGCAGCCCATCATCGACATCCTGCTCAAGAACCAGACCAAACTAATCGACTTCTTGAGCAACTTCCAGAAGGATCGCACAGACGACGAGCAGTTCAACGACGAGAAGACCTACCTAATCAAACAGATCAGGGATCTGAAGAAGCCGGCCTCCTAGAGAAGCCCCCGCCCCGCCCCCCGCCCCTCCGCCCCTCTGTTCTCTACCCCGACTTTTTATTGATAGGATTACAGTAGAAAAAAAAAAACCACATTAACAATAACGGTTACTCTATTTCAAATAAATCTTCTCTTTGTTGGTTCATTTAAAACTCGTGCAACAGTAGTTCGCAATCACTGATCTTTCTTTTTGTAAATGTTTCTCTTGAAATCTTTTTAGTTTTAAATCTGTAGCATGTAGTGCCACAGCTGCCGGTGTCGGAGGCGGAGGATTTGCTCTGTTGGGAGAACCGGAGGTTAAAAAAAAAAACAGCTTTGGGCAAAACGGACGTGACCGTTATTGTAACGTCAGTCACCAGTTGCAGGTTCGCTGTTAGTTGCAGCTCGGTCATCGTGTATAAAAACACCTTCTCGGTCGTCGCTAAAAGCTTTATGACATTTAGCTGCTGCTCGTCTTTTCTTATTATACAGCCGAAGCGCCGACGATTGCTTCTCCTTCTAAAACTAAATCGATCGTCACACTTAAACACTAACAGATTGAAGCGTTGCCAACTCAAGGGACAGGCTTAAGTAATTAAATACACTACTCTACACATAAAGGCTGATTTGTCAATGATAATAGCGTTTAAAGAAAAATCACAGAGATTTGGCGCTGGTGAGACGGAGAATAGATGTTTTGAAGAGAACTAGATTGAAGTCACTTGACCAAAAATTCCCAACTAAATAACAAACAGCAGCTCTTCATCTTCCTAATTGAATATCGAGCTGCTCGCGCGGTACAGCACGCTTCCATCGTTTTGATCACTGGTTCTCTCGGCTGGTGGCTGACTGCACTTCCTGTATGATACAAATAATATGCTTTTCTTTCACTGTTCTCACTGCTTGAGGGTCTTTTCTTTTCTTTTTTTTTAATATGTAGTTTAATTTCTTGTGATGTACAGTTTATGGTTTGTACACCTGGAGTGAGTGCCATTGGTGAGTGAGAACGTTGAACTTTAACAGTTGTGTGTGTGTGTGTGTGTTTTGATCTGATGTTGGTGTTTAGAAACCAGTGAGAAGATTCAGAGGTGCCTTTTTTTTCGGTTTGGTGTGTTTTCCCTTCTTCCTTTTTGTATTTTCAGTATCTTTCTAGGGGAGCTTAATTATTATGTTATTGAAAATATGCTCTGTATAGAACATATTTGTTGTGATTTAAGCAGTGAACCTCTTAACTCACTATATTTGAGTTACGCTGTCATAGAAACATTTAAAACCTTTTGCAGCAGTGTACAGACCAGGGGCGCAGTTTCACTTTGAGTTTGTCTCCAAAGTAGCGCTGATTTTGAATACGCGGATGACGAACCGTGTCGGCTGCAAACTCATCGGGAAACTTGTCGCCGAGTGAGGCCAAAGTTGTAACTGAGAAATGTAACTGTGAACAATCCACGTGTAGTTAAAGGACCGTAAAATGTGCAAAATCAATGAGGTCAAAATGCTACTTTTTAAAGTGCTGTTGGTTTTATATTTGACTTCCATTTTCTAATATTGACATCTGTATGTCAGTAAATGTCTGACTTTATTTGATTTGCATCCACTGACGTTTATGTATGATGTCATGATGATGAATGTCTTTAATTAGGACACTTTAAACAGACTGTCACTTCAATACAGTGAATCTAAGCAGTAGTGGAGGACGGTATAAAGATAATTGCTATTCTGCTTTTTATTTTCATCTGGTTTAAAAGAAAAATAGTTCTCCATGTTATATCTTCTGGGTTAAAAATAAAAATAATTTTTTTTTGATGCTATAAGCTGTGACATACTATATCAAAAATATAATTCAAGATGCAAAAGTGGACCAATCAGCCGAACTCGACTGCGTCTGTTTTTCCCCATTAAAAAAACACCTTTAGTCAGCAGAACTCCACATTATCTTCCCAGCAGCCTCCTTATTTTCCACATTCACTACAAATAAAAGGATGGGAATGCAAGCGTTGTGCGTGTGCATGCGTGCGTGCTCATTTGTAGTTTCCAGGCAGGTTCAGTGCAATGAAATCCTTCCAAAGCTTTATTCTCATATTGTGTGTATTCATCTCTGCGTCTTTTAACGCTAAAGCACAGGATTCTTTTCTGGATGATTTAGTATCTCAGTTACAGAAACATTTGAACAGAGTGTTATCGTACCGACACACAAAAACAAAAAGGTATGACATACGATGCAGAAGAACTGTTTTGTGCAGGAAATGAAAGCCAGACAGGATTAATACATTCCAGAAGAATGACACCAACGCAAAGCTGTGTACTGCCAACTTTTTTAAAGCTTCTTTATGTATTCATTAAGATATTTGTAATATAATCCTAAATCTGATGGCGGCCTGTGCAAACATAGAAACAGTATGTGGATGTACATATCCAACCATTTAAATAAACTTTTCAGCACTTAAATAAAAAAAATACAATCACATTAACAAGTCCACATCACAGATTATATTATTATTTAAAATATATAACTTTTTATTAGGGATATCCCTATTTCCCGCCCTTGTTCCTATCCAACCGTGATTTCCCTTTGAGGTCAGCGCGGCGTATGTCTCGTCTTGGACGACTTTAAGTGCTCCCACTTCCTAAACGTGAGCCTTAAAAGGACACTTTCCTCCAATCACCTACCACCAACACTTGCCTATGTAAAGCAGCGAGTTCAAATATATCTTTAGTGCCAGAAGTGTAAAACATAAACATGCAGCAGTCAGAGGGAAGGATGCTAACGCCCTGATTACATAACATACCAATGATCACACACCAGTCCTTCATTAAAAAAAATGTTGATTTCTCCCAGTTTTAGCCGTAAAATATCAAGTCTGTTGCACGACAGCTCAAAACATGACTCTGTAGTGTCTGGTATATCTGTTTATCCGTCCATCCGGGGTTCAGTTGACGGGCGCCTCGTTGGATCTGTGGGTGCACAGCTTCTTGTTGCTGTGGCTCTCCTGCTCAGCCTCCCTGCTGTGCTTCCCGGCGTAACCATCTGGAACAACAACAACAACAAAAAACACAGCGTTTCAATACGAGACAATGAAGGCACATTTAAACACGTACATACAACAAGGTGCAACTTACTGGCGTGGTGAGGAGAGGACGCTGAAGGGCTCCTCTGCCACTGTGAAGGCAGAAAAAGAAGTCACAATCTCCTCCATTCTGCATTAAGGCGGCAAACATGTCGTCCCTCCATGTACTCACTATGAACTTGCTGATGTTCTTCAGGCTGCTGAACCTCAGGTAGGAGATCTCTCCCTTGGCCTTGTCCCTGTCCTGGTCGCTGCTGTAGATGTGTGTGATGCCGGCTCCTCGGATCAGAGGGAGGCACTCATCACACGGACATTTCGTCACAAACAGCATGGTGGGCTCCTCCGGTTTGACTTGTCGAGTCCTAAAAGCATAAAAAAAAACTTCCGTCAAACACTGTTTGGGAGAGGAGACTCGTGGATCATCGTCTTCCTCTGCTCCGACCTGAAGGTTAGTGCATTCTGCTCTGCGTGGACAATGTATCTGTATTTGCGTCTCTGTCGGTCCTCCTGTTTGGTGTCCATCTGGGGGTATTCTGCGTACTGTGAGCCTTCTGGGTAGGCGTTGTACCCGCAACCCACCAGGTACAGACTCCCCGTCCCATCACTGCCAGCCTACAACAAGAGAGCACATCCAAAGGTAATTCATAACATGAATACTTGAAACATGAATAGCATAGCTTAGCATAAATACAGGACACAGGCAGAAACGGCCCCCCTGGCTCTGTGCAAAGGTTAAATAAACACACCTACAAGCACCTTTAAAGCTCACTAATTCCTGCTCTCTGCATTAGCCCGAACAAAAACCTCCATCTACAGTATACGAGGCTGATGCTACAGATGCAGCGGGGATAAAATAGGCAAATTAAAGCAAAGTGAAGAAATGTGAGCTCACCGACGGTCCTTTGGCCCAGATGACGGCGCCCACGCCCACTTTAGGATCCTCTGGAATGAAAATGACAGTTTTGCCTTTATGTAAGAAGCTGTTGACAAAATGACAGGAACCTTGTTTAAAATGAGTGTGACCTTCAGGAGAATGACCTGCAGGTCTGCTGCCTCGAGTGAACAGTAAGTGCAAAGATACTCACTCACACACACACACACACACACACACACACACACACACACACACACACACACACACACACACACACACACACACACACACACACACAGATACTTAGCTGAATGGTTCCAGCTCTTTTTGTTCCGTCTGACCTGAAACAGGATATGTGTACTGTTGAGCTAAATCTCCCTCAAGTAAATATTTCTGTGACAAACCTGTTCTGTAGGCCAGCAGCCTGGCCTGGATGATGCAATGGCGAGCCACTTCTTGAGACAGTCCCTCGTGACGAGGCGGCAGCAAGGACTTGGCTGCTGATGGCTCCGGGGTTGAATGCTGTTCTCTGGGTCACAGCAACAACACAATCAACAACAAACCGCAGCGTCGGATGGCAAACGCACGAAGAACTGCGAGTGTTTCCTAACCTGTAGAAGCCGTACTGTTGCTGTGGCACCCCGGCAGCCACTGCAGCCAGAACCTCCACCAGCTCCCTCATGTTGTGTCTCAGGTTGGAGAAGTACGGCTCCACGCAGAAGTTCTCCAGACCCATGTGGGTCAAAATCTCCCGGTGCTGCAGAGACGTCTTGACGAGGAGCCGTGTGGAGAAATCCTTCAGGTGTCTCGTCCGCTCTCTGGAAAACAGGAAGAATTTCTCCTATTTATACGCAAAACTTTCTAACAATGAACTGAAATGCAACTGCAGGTTCAGAACGGTACCTGTTGAAGAGTTCCTCTGTGTTCAGCCCCGGCTCATCGTCACTCATTCTCTCCATGAAGTCACACTCTCTGGACGTCTCGTCAACAAATTGCGCCAGGCTAGGCGCCAGCGGCTGCAGCAGCACGCAGATGTGAGGACGGCTGTTGGACTTCAGCTTCTCCATTGCCACGGCGTCCAGTGCCGCCTCCTGCGTGATGCTGTCAGGTGGACTGTGGGGGCTCGAATGGTTGGCAGAGGCGGACCTCAACATGCTGACCTCAGGGTCTCCGGGCCAAAAGGAGATCTGACTGACTCCAGCTGGAGAGGAGAAAACAGCATCAAGTATTTGTTTCTAGTCACTGTTCACTTCTCCCAGTGGAGGCGGAGCCACGCGTTCCAAAGTTTAGGTCAGTGCTGATGTATGATAGGTCAGTATGACTGTAATATACCTACATTTACAACAGTGTGACCGCACTAAGACGACTTGCTCAGCTGCCCCTTTAAAAACCACCATAAATGTTAGGGTGTATAAAAAGTGGGTTGGGAAAGGAAGCGGGATGGTACTAAGACTTTGAAACTTTGCACACAAATTTAGAAATGGATTTACGGTTAGCTGTTGCAACCCAATCCTATTTGGACAGAAGTGATTTCTGTATATTTAAAGTTGAAACATGCTTAATCCTATGATCTCCCCTTTGCACAAACATATTTCTCAGGGATCATGTTGGGGAATTCCTTAACCACAAAAAGGATCATGAACTGGATCATTTTAAACTGAAGCATCGGTCGTTTTATCATCGTTTGCGTGATGTTTCTGTATGTCTCCCTGCTCAAATGTGTGTATTACTACATTTAAGTGATATAATATCATGTTACAAAATGGAGATCATTCAGATGTCTGGGTCCCTTCCATGAACAAGAGTTGCAAACTAGGTTAGGCTTAAAATAGTATGAGGCCTTTTTGATTTCTTAACCTACTAATCTCTGTATCATCGATCTAAAGAACTCACCGTTGATGATCATCTTGAGGCAGGTGGCGCAGGGTCTTCTAGAGAAGTACAAGTGGCAATCAGCCAGGGAGGTGCCGTGTTGGATGATGGCTGCCTGTCCTGCATGGAGCTCAGGTCCTGAACAGTGGAGTCCCACCACCTTACTGTCCCGCACCACCACCAGACCCACCCCACGGATCTGGAACGCAGCAGATTTTAATACCTAACCTAATACAACTCCCTGTAGTGTTTGCTGAATGAGTAGTAGATAAACTGTACTTGTTCACTTTGTGTATTTCATTCTATATGGTCCATCTCTGTGTGTACACCAACCTCACTAGGGTCATCTTCTTCAGGTTGCTCCTGTGGAAACAGCTCCATCCATAAACTCAACAAGGTAAACAGGTTTACCTTTGATAACCGGGGGCCATGACCTGTCAGAAGAAGAGACAACAAAAAAGATTATCTTGTCCATGCTTTGCTTCAAAAGGGACTGTATTTTCTAATAATACAAACCCCATTAATAAAGTACTCCACTACATAAACATCGGACCCATAGCATACTATTAATTTAGAATACTTATAATTTACTTCTCTGAGATAATCATGATGATTATTGACATACTGCTACTTTAATCATGCGTAGCTGTTACATTATGTAGCATTGGTAATCAGCTGTTTTATGACATGACAGAATAAAAACCTATGCTGCTAAACCATCAACATTAACTCTCACCTTGTAGTCTGCAGTCAGTCTGGGTGCTACTGTCTCTCATATCTCGATCTGGCATGGACTGGCCCGGATCGGCTCGGTTCCATGTATCGCTTCCTTCCATTTAATCCGCCAGCTATCAAAATAATATCTCGTATGACAGAATCAACTAGAAGGATGTTTCGAGTTCAACCGGTATTAATATTGGCCTGGTTTACAGTACCAGGTGGGTGAAAACCCTTTATTTCCGGTGACTGCTTTCAAAATAAAAGCCTTGCGGGCGAACCAAATTCGTTATTTCGTAAGAAAGAAAGAAAAGCTTCACTCGGAGCCGAAGATGTAACATTACTAAAATGAAATACAAGGTTTTCTTTTAAAATGACCTATTCATATTATTTTTCTATAAATTTCATAGAAATGTCAGGCGACAACTAAGGAGGCTATTTTAAATTAGCTGCAAGTAAGCGAGTCAAAACTCACTTCTATCCAAACTCATAACAAAATGTTAGATAGGTCAATTTATTCTTACTTGAAGTTAGATTGAATAGATTTAACACATGTTATAATGAAGATTAATTTCACACATTTACCTATCGCGGCATGTAATCGTTAGCTTGACAAAGTTCCGGGTTATTTCCGCAATAACATCCGACGTCACGAAGAGGGCGGGGCTATGAGTGGTATATTATTTTGTTAAATATCCATATGTTCCACTACCATCCTATTACTGAATATGTTATCATATATTATCATATATTACCATATAACTGCTGCTTTTATAACGCAAAGAAACATTCAATTAAATGCAATCAAGAATCACTGAAATTATAAGAAATAAAACATGATTTTTAACAATGTCTGAAGTATATTCCCATGCAAATGAATATGTAGACAATTATAATGAACTAATAAGAAACTACTGCAAAAATAAGTTTGGAGGTATTTATTTCTTCACAGAAACATGTAATTCCATATCTGAATATATAAAAAAAACATTTCACTTATGTACAAATCCCAATATTGTCATGCTGATTGTAATGCTTGTCCTATGTAAATAAATGCTTAACGCTCAATAAAAAAAATATTCTTTATCTTAATACAGTAAGCAAAACAAGACTGTAAACCTGCTCATTTCACTAAAGCATCAACGGTCACAGAAACCTAACCTCAATGCATCTGTAATCGTTTTCTAACCTGAATTAAACTGTGCTTTCAGAATAAAAGAGAGATTATATTTACTTTAAAATTTTAATGGTTCTCTCAAGCATCAACAAAATAAAAACCGAACAGACGAAACAGAAACTGATCTTCTACTGATCACCTATAGTGATGTAACAGAAAGAGAAAACTAGGCAGTATGTCAACACAAGCCCAAGCAAACAGAATATAAAGAAAACATCTCACTTCTGTCTACAGAGCATTTAAAAAAAGTCTTCTGATATATAATGTAACTGCAGAGAAAACAAGCGTCATAAATACAGAGGAATTATTAAGGAATCATTTTGGTCTTACTGAGTTTGCTGTGTTGTTTTTTTGTTTCCTTGCACTTGCATCAATAACATCAGCAAACAGATAACAGTCACCTTGGATCTGTTTACTGAAGGACTCAGCGTAAAAAGGAATATTATGCAACATACCATCTGCCGTCAATACATTTTATGAATGTGAGGAAGAAAAAAAAAAAACTGCTAGTAAAGTAAAAGTGCCCCAAATATCTCTAATGCAACATTCTTTAACTGGGTTTTCTAGGCTTCCTCTTACACAAGTGCCATAGAGAGAACATTTCAGTCGGGGGGAACATACAAAATGAAACAGATAGGAGTATAAAAAGGAAATTATTATACATCCAACGATCCAAAATACACAGAATGAGTGACCCAGAACAACCCACAGTAGCATCTGGATCAACTGGGGCTCAGCTTCTTTAAGAGTTGCATTCAATTTAAAAAAAAGCTTCAACACATCCAAGAGCTACCGTTGCCTAAAAACAAAGACTGCAGATTGAAGATGATAGAAATTGAAAGCAGATGTAACTCAAAGTGTTTCAGTACAGTGGTTCTCCTGGCCAGTGTAAGTCAGTTATCAAAGATTTATTCACTAAACATCAGATGCCTAACAAAGACAAAGTTTCCTAGTCCTTCCAGGTTTTTGGTCTCTCGTATGATCTTTTCCAGAAGTAAAAGGAAGCACTGGCCGAGAAAAGGAACAAAACTTCAAGTATACGTACAGAATACGATGCCGTGTGACAGAAAAAGGCGCCATGACTTTACCGAGGAATTATCCAAAGTGCTGACTTCGGATCTGTCGATGATGCAACTTAAACTCCAGTCCATTTTGTGAATGATGCTGCCTCTGCGCCCGTAGGAATGTGGTCAGAACAGATGTTTTTTGGAGCAGCTGCAGCACATCCAGCACATCCACTTGGTCGGAATATAGTTTAAGAAATCGTAAGAGAGCCGCTCAGTTCTTGAAGGCGCCACAGCGGCTAGCTCTTCTGATAAACTCCTTGAGCATCGCGCCGTCCACTTGCCAGAAGGCTCCGGTCTGAGTCACTTGAGTCAGATGGTTTACGCAAAACCTGAAACAAAACACTTCCAGGTCCTAGAAAAAGACAAATAGCATGAGACAGGATAAGAATACGCAAAATGCAATATGACAAAACAGAATTCCACACGACATGTAATATTACTCATCGCGGTGTACAGTATGTCTGTTTATGTTGTACCTCAGCGTCGTATCGTATGGCGGCAGACAGCAGCGTGAATGCGTTCTCGACGGTGATCCCTCTCTTGATGATCTGCTGACACAGACGTTTCAGCCGGTTCTCACAGTAAGAGGTGGCCAGGTCCAACAGGCCTGCAGCAGACACACAAACACACACACACACACACACACACAGGCGAAGCTATAAAAAGAACCAATCAGAAACTATAGAAGTGATAGGTATTTGAAAACTGTGTGCGCGCTAACCGATGGCGTCTTCCGGTGGAAGGTCAACAGTGTCCGTGTAGAGAAACTGCAGGAAGGATCTGTAGACGGGGTAAGAGAACTGTCCGATCTCGATCACGTCCTGCTGATCCTCCGTCCACTGGGAGCGAAACATGGACCGGAAGTGCTCACACCTACTCGGAACAAAACACCATTATCGACACTGTATGTATGGGTATATCGAACTAAAAATTATTGATTTGATAAATATGGAAAAAGCAATACTATCATTAATTTAATTTAATTTACTTATATCAGGATTCAAGGAGTAAAATTCAAGCACTTTCAAGGAATGTTTACATCAACATCTAAAATTGTTACATTAAATGCAATTGTGAAAACAATATTTTTACAGAATGTCTTTATACCAACAGCAATAAATAGTATATTAAATGAAACATTTGCCAACATTTCAAGACTTTGTAGGGGTCCTGACACACACACACACACACACACATACCTGATCTTCAGCACGGCTTTGTGAACGTGAATGCACTTGCCGTCGACGCTGAATTTAAGGTCGGCCGTTTCTGGACTGTCGAACTCTTTCCTCAGAGCCTCGGCAACAGTCAGGAAGTCATCATGATCTGGAATGAAGCACAATACAATAATCAAGCCCCCCCCATCCCATTCCCATCAGACCAGGATTAACACCCCTCTCTCTCTCGCTCACCCAAAGACATGAGCCTCCACATGACGGAGGGCGTGCCGAAGCAGGCGAAGACGTCGTCTGTGTTGATGAAGTGCGTGAGGTGTGGCATGACGATGGACTGACCGCGACAATGACCCCACATATACACCTGGAGGACAAACATTGAGGTTTCAATTCCCAGACGGTTACATGAATATAAATACCTCTATATATGGAGAGATAGTGATAATAAATAGTATTAACATAAAAAAAATACAAAATAAATAATAACTATTTTTATGCATCTGAAATAAAAGAGAGATAGTAAAACAAGTGAAAATGAGTAAAAGTATTTATCAATTAAACCCGTACACAAACTCTGAAGGCAGGAAATATACAAATCCTCTCACGTATGAACACAATACACATGGAGCCCTTGTGGACTAGATTCATTATATACCTGCCCGCTTTGGGTCTTGGCTGCTGAAGTGTGAGTTGAATGGCACGCTGCAACCTCCACAATCCTGTCAAATGTGAGATGTGTTAACAAATTAGCTTCAACCACAAATTAACTGACAACTGTGTCGGGGAAGGGCAGGATTTGAACATTGTTTATGAAGGGGAACAATTCTAAGACGACTTCCTTTTGTCCGCTGACAACTACTTAAGATGAGGAGCGGCTGTTGAGGTACAGAGGGAGGAAACGAGGACAGGAAGTGTGCCTGTCTAGTCTGCTAATACAAAAGGAATCCGCCCCTCCTTCTTCCCCTACCTCTCCTTGTCGGCCATGATTTGTACGGGGCTGAGGTGGTTGCTCTTGTTGCCAGTTCCCAGTTGACCGTAGGTATTTGCCCCCCAGGCGTACAGCAGGCCTTCATCCGTCAGTGCCAGGCAGTGGCTGTAGCCTGATACAATCTGGAAAACAAGGAGCACTTGAGTCATGAAGGAGTGACGCGCAGTGAGCAGCATATGAAACATCCGCAGTCAGCATTACATGAGGTTCTCACCTGTTGCATACACAGACCCTGGAGTGCAGAGAGGCGGCAAGGCGTCAGCTGGTTTCCATTGTTCCCAATACCCAGCTGTCCATTACCATTGTAGCCCCAGCCATAAACCTAGATGAACATAAACAACTTTACAGCCTGAAGTTCAGATTTATCAGTGGGATTATTACGATTTTAATCGCCATTTTCACCTCTCCGTTGTCAATCAGAGCCATGGAGGAGGTCTGTCCACATGTGATGCCAATCGCAATCTTGCCCTGCAGGCAGCCTGTGACTTTCCTGGGGTAAGGCTGGTTGGCTGTGGAGCCCGAGCCAATCTGGCCACAGTTATTATAACCCCATGCAAAAACCTGGGAGGGGCAGAGAGCAGGAACCAGGGAAGAAACGCAATTTTAATAGTAACGTTGTAGTGAGACAAAAAGGCTAGTTTCTCTGTATACTATAAAACTTCTTAGGTGGGAGGAAAGAGCTCATCTTGAGACAATTTCACATATATTATTAACACATACGCAAAACTGTGAAACAAACTACTGCAGCGTTGGTAACATTTAACATGGTAACACCTTTCCTGCTTGCCACACAGCCTAATTAGGTCTAATGCCTTGGGGCTAAAAAATAAGCTGCTTAGTCTGATAGTAGCGGAGCAGGAGGTGGCTACGTCAAGGGTTTCCAAGTGACTAGTCTAAAACTAAACATGTTAATATGCGACATTTCTCCATGTTTTTCTCCATTTAATTTAATTATATGGCCAACTATGGTATACTTGACTCACGTGAGAATGAGAGTAAATATCTCAACACCTACGGATGTTTAAGTCTCTCCAGAACGTATAAATTCAACACAAATTAACTTGATTATTCAATATATTTCAACCATTATCATTGCTATATAAATGTGGAAATTAAATAATTTAAGAATATATAGTAGCTGGTTGGACTAATCAAATATATATATATATTTTTTAATCCGTAAATGATGGTGAAAGTTATGAAAATAACAGCTACCTCTCCATCCTGAGTGAGGGCCATGGAGTGATGCGAGCCGCACGCCACTTCTCTCACTTTCTTGTTCTGTGGGTTGGCGGTGACCAGCAACGGGGACAGTGCTTGGTTGGTATTCCCATTCCCCAGCTGACTGTAGCCATTGTGCCCCCAAGCGAACAGCTGTCCATCTGCAAAACATAAACACAAAGAGTGTGATGGCTGGTGAATCCAGATTTAAAGTCCAAAGGTGCACTTACTAGCTTTCACAGCAGTGTGTTAACTAACTAGCAATATTGATCAGTTACTTGCTTATCTTAAAAAAATAGGATTTAAATATCCGACAGTTGAGAGGAGCCAAAGGCCACATGATGACAGATCTTCTTACACAAGACATTTAATATAATTTTAGTTTTATAAGAGATAGGCGCACTCATACTTGCCATGGCTTAAGGTGAGGAGAGCAGAGATAATTTACAGATTTAAGGATTATATAGCTAGCATAAGTAAGTACCTACCCTCTGTAGCCAATAGGACATGAGGCCCGCTTCCATAGCTCAGGCTGACTACCTTCTTCCCTCGCAGGAAGTCCAGCTTCTTTGGCACGATGGTGCTCAGACTGTCTCCTGTACCAAGGCAGCTACTGCTGTTCAACCCAAACACAAATACCTGGGAAATAATACACACACACACACACACACACACACACAAAATACAAATATGAAGGTACAAAAATGGAGAACAACAGACAGATTTCATCTTACAAGGTGTTAGTGATATTGGTGTTTTTATATTCCAGTCATAAGGAGAATGAAAACAATGTTTCCTGCAGTGTTTTATAGTAGGTGGACCTAGTGAGGTATTTATAATAATACATTTTATTTATAAGCGCACTTTTCATTTGCGTAAACAAAACTCAAAGTGCTATTATATTAGTTATTTTATAAGTTGTATGTACTGGTGCCTCACACACACTCCTCACCTCATTGGCATGTGTGATGTAGATGGCTTCATTAGCAGAGGTTCCGAAGACACAGGCCTGTCGAACTGTGGCTAGTTCCTCAGTGCTCAACAGAGAGAACAAGGGCCAGTTACTGACGTCCACCATGGCTCCTACAAAGCTCAGCCTTTCTGGTCGAGGAGGAGGAGGAGTCAGGGCTGACGTGGGAGAGGAGGGAGGAATGGGAGGGGTGTGGCGAGGAGAAAGGAGGGCGTCAGGAGGAGGAGGAGGAGGTGATGCTGGAGGAGGTGGGGAGCAAGGAGCAGAACCATCCCTGCCGACACTTCAGGAAGGAAAAGATAGTTGTGAACAAATGGAACAAGGCAGAGGAAGGAAACAGACTAGTAGAACACGGATTGAACAGATAAAAACAAACATAGACAGATGTGTGAGAATCAGAAGCTAAAGAAACTAAACCTCTTTAACTCTCAGAAATGGAGAATCCTGATTCAAGCCACAACTAGCTTGTGGAAATGAGGCATGGCATGCAACACAAAATCTGTCAATTCAATGTATGAATATTAAATGTCAGCAGCTATGACTCATTACTTTGCTTAACCAAATCCACCCTTCATTTCGGGGTATATAAAAACTTCACACGACACTTCAATTGCTAAAGGCTAATATCCAAACCAGACCAAAATGCAAAGTAATCAACATTCAGAAAGTGATGCTGAGCATAATATTTGTAACTGTTTGAATAAACACTAGTTACCAAACGCTAGACGTGGCTCACAGCGATTAAGAAAAGCAATGGAGTCATATCTTATCAAATATGCTAGCTTGTAGCTGACAAAACAGGGGAGCTTTTAAATTGCTCAATTATTGAGTGGAGTTTGGCGTCGCTTTCTCTCCATCTGAGCTAGCCAAAACACATCACAAAGCATTGTCAGTGAGCTAAAACTATGTTATCTAACTCTACGGTTCCCTTTTAGGCCATGTGTAAAACACTTTTTTAATTTTAGCCATTTACTAAGGCACCACAGCAGGCTTAATGACACTGAAGCGAAGGTAAACAAGAGAAGCTAGTAGCTTTGTTATGCGCTTTCCTGTGCTGTTCCTACCTAAAGCATCGCTCCATGACAACGAGTCGACTGGGAAAAGACAGACAGACAAAGATATTTAATTACAATACGACTATCAGTAAAAAACAAATCACGTTTACAATATGTAAAGCAATGGTATAAAGTTACCCGACTGAAATCGTCTCCCCGGTGTTGTCAACAGTAGAGCAGCCTGATAAAGAAAACTGTGTCGATTATGTCGACTTCTTCGTCTCCTTTATTTCCGGCAGAGCAGACTGTACATGGGCGCATTGCTGCCCCCTTACGGTCATTGGTTAAACAACTATTCTGAATATGTAGTTAGTTCTTTGCACTTATTTGATCATGTCCAGTATTTTGGGAAGAAAATAAATTTAGCCCAAGCTCAGTCAGAACCATTTGCAATTTATTATTATTGGACCAAAACATGTGTGAAAAATCAGATTTATTACATTAATTAAGTTTCTGATAAGGCCACTTTATACAGCACACGCTTGTATTTGACAGATAGGGTTATTTTCCCCCAATAATATTTGTATTAAAACTTTTAACACCATGAAATACAGCCTTTTGCTTTCATATAATTTATAAAACAACATAAAATGCCTGCATTGACACAAAACGAAGAAAGAAAGAAAAAGAAACATCAAAAAGAATGCTCCTCCTGTTTTAATAAATCTCTACATCTAAAATAAACAGGTTAACTTCATGCAACATTTATGTAACATATAGTTAAATGCTAACCCAGTATTTAATATTAATTTATGTTGTTCTATCCACAACACCCATACATTTGAGTCACATATAAGTGAAGCAAATGTTTTATGCAATGCACATTTTTATAATCGGACTGTATCAGCTATTTAAATGTTTTAACTGGTTTATACGTTTTGAAACTGCAGTTAAATTAAGTTTAAAAAAACAATCCCTACGTACTTGTAGGTTTCCTTGTTAACCAGCAGGTGGAGTACTACCACATAGATCTTTTCTCAAGTATGTCATGCATATAGGGAATGCTCTTGGACAGAAATATATAGTTTAGGGTTTTAATATGGAGTCAGTTTGTCATGATTGAGATAAAAATGGACTTTACTGAAGATATGTTCATTAAAATGTTTTTGAAGATTCGATTCTCAGGAAATCAGAACCGGGGCTTTTCTTGGTCTGATGTTTCAAAAATAACCGATTTATGTGTATTTTTCCATTTATAAAACATATGTTATATTATAGCCCTGCACATCAGGATGAGAACTGATGCAAATCAAACACGCCCACGTTGTTGCATCAACATGATGGTCCTAGCTACATTTTAAAATAATAATAATAATAATAATAATAATAATAATAATAATAATAATAATAATAATAGAGAAAGTAAAAGTACTGCATTGAAAATGTTACTGAAGTAAAATTATGTTAGCATAATTAGGAAAAAGCACTCAATGAAGAATTTCTTTAAACTATTTTGTATCGGAGTACAACTCATGATTAATTTATTCATGGCTTAATCTGCCGATTATTGTTTTAATTAATTGATTTGGTTTGTTCAAATTCTGAAAATTGTGGTAAAAGAGTGAGAAATACCTTCACAATTACCCAGAGCCCAAAGTGACACCTTCTCAATGTTTGTGTTGTCCAACCAACAGTTACAACCTCAAAATTATATTTATTTTGTTACGACAGGGAAGGAAGACTCAACTGCACGACAGACACAAGGATAAAGTGTAGAATAAACTAAACTTTACTTCCAACAAAACAACAACTCAAAACGCTCACAAGGAGGGAACTGGTAGTTGCACATGCTCTCACAAGGATATGACCAGACGAACTGGCACAAGACAAGGGGAGACAGGACAATTTATACAAGAGGTGAGTGGGAACAGGTGGAAACAATCAGGGGCGGGGCAGACGCTGACGATGGCGGGAAACCCCACAAAGACAGGAAGTAAACACAAGACATGACACAAGGGAGGTGAACTCTACAAAATAAAACAGGAACACAAATCCACAGTCATGACATATTTATATACAAAAAAAGACTAAAATAATTAAAAAGAAAATCCTTTGATAAATTGGAACCATGAAATGTTTTTGTATGAAAATGACTTTAAAGGATTATCAGAAAAGTTGCTCTTACAGTCAAACTCTTCACATGTTTCCTGTGCAAAAATCATAATTTGTAAAGTAACTAGTAACTAAAGCTGATATGTTAATGCACTGGAGGAAAAAGTACAATATTTCCCTCTGAGATGTAGTGGAGTAAAAGTAGAAAGTGACACGGAAAGGAAATACTCAAATAAAGTACCTCAAAAGTGTACTTACTGTACTTAGTTACATTCCAGCTCTGCAACAGGTGTGCACAAACTGTGCAGCTTTTTACTTTAATGTGTGTGTTTGTGGGTTGTAGCTGCTGTCGATTTCATAATGTCTTTACATCTTGATGTTGGCTGTCTTGGTTATTCTGTTGTGAAAGTGGAAGGTTATTTAATTGATGTCGCCTAATGTTGCCTTCGCTGTGCTGGCGATTATTTATTTAATTATTGTCTTGTATGAATTGACATTTTTGCTTCCTTGTCTGACTTTTGTCCTTTTTCTGATTATTTTCTGTAAGGCTACACTGAGGAAGATGGTTGTATATCAATACTTGATAATCAGTTAATGCACACGCTGCAAACGTCTGTCTTTAGAGAAGGAATGTGTTGTTTTAACTTATTTACCTTATACCTTCTATCTGAGTAATATTACACATGTCATTTTACTTTTACTTTAATCAAAAAAAAGAAGAAAATTCAGGTAGAGAAATAAGGAACTTTAAGGACTTAAAGTTAGCACTTAGGCTTTTCTTGTTAATATCCTGCAACCTTAGACCAAACTCTCCAGAGTCCTTTTTATAGGGAGGCCATTGGGGAAACTGGCACTTTTATTCAATGCCCTGTTCTCATAAAAATAAATCTAATACAACTAACATCCTGTAAAAACATTTTGTTTGTATTTTCCATGAAGGAAGAGAAGCGACAGGTTACAGTTCTGTTCAATAATTAATAAAAGTTTTAAAGTTTTAAAGAGCTCTCAGGAGCCTTAAGCTTTGTAGCCCCTTCAATCCGATAGAATGGAGCTGAGATTTATAGCCATATTGGAAGCTTTGGATTTTTTCTGAAATAAATTATTTCTCTGAATGTTGTAATTACAAGTCTGCTCTCTTCTGGTTCATTTGCGTTTCATGAATCCCCACTGGCTGCAAGCATCACTCTCAAATTTCAGTATTTTGCTTCCCCTGTTTCCCCTCTCCTTGTTTTTCTCCTGCACCATTCTTTCTCCCACACCTATTTTCTCTGTGTTCCTGCACCCTCACTCCTGACATTTCTTCTTCTTCTTCCTTTTCCAGCTACGCTACATGCGGTGTATGACAAATGCACACATACCGTTCACACGCATGCAGCTGTGGCTGTTTGCTAGTTGGTGCTGAAGCCTCACTCTGTGCACACAGATGATATTCTGCCCCTTGTTGACAGCAATCCCTTGCTGCAGCCTTGAGCTCCTCAGAACAATACAAGTCGTGAACAGAGTGTGAAAAAAAAGAATCTGCCAGGCATCAGTCATCCTGCAGTAATGACTGTGTGTGTGTGTGTGTGTGTGTGTGTGTGTGTGTGTGTGTGTGTGTGTGTGTGTGTGTATCTCTTATGTATGTGTGGTCCTTGTTGTGATACAAATGTCAGAACATACAAGACTAGATGAGCAGGAGACATGGCTGTTTGTATGAACCATTATCCTTGAGTCATTTGCTGTTACTGCAATGAATGCAGCTGAGACTGATGTCTGTTACAGGAAGTTCAGTGTTTTGTCTGTAATTGGTCATTTGTGCCACTGCAACACTTGGGTGTGCCTGACAACTTTGAAAAATGCAAATGTCTTTGGACAGAAATTCACACAGCTTCATTTGACTGTTTAATGCCAGGTGACAGATTAAAGGTGCCATGTTTATCCATTTTAAACATCCAATCACATTTTCAGAATAACTGTGATGGCTTGATATGATCCTTGTGAACACATGAGACCTTGGTGGATACAGTTGGTGGGTTATTTGTTGTTTCTCAAAACTAAGACCCAATAAACTCTGATAGAGGCAGGAAGGATTTATAAAGCCGCCCTGCTCTTTGTCATGTAATGTTTGAAATCTTTTTTTTCTATACAAACTTTCACTCTTTCCATCATCTGTACTAACGAAACAGCACCTGATCTCTTTCTGTCTTGTGCCATAAAGCTAACCAGTGGCATAGAATATAAAATGCGACAGTATGGCTGTACTTTGGAATTATACGCTGTCTCTTGTGTTTTCATAAGGTGACTTTGACTATTGTGTAACCATGCAGTTGATGCACAATGTTGGGGGCTTATGATGTGGGGCTGGGAGAGGGATCACATTTTTCTTAAAGCTTCATAAATGGATCTCCTACTGCCTGACGGAAGCCATAGTCACATTACATACACATCATTTACAGTTTGGTGTGTTTAACTTTGAGTTGTGTCATATTGTACAGGATGTTTACTGTCTTCTAGTGAAGAAAAACCCTTTATCCCAGCTCATCACCATTTCTCCTGAAAATATAAATGCCTGTTCTTGTTGAGAGGGCATGGTTTTGTCATATGTTTAATTTTCCTTTCCTACATTCCCAGGTCCGCACCTTCATTTCTGTCAGCTCAGAGAGGGGATTTTATTACACTGCAAACATCAAAGGCACTTTATACATGAAAGTCGTTTCCCTTTCTTCCGTAAAACGGCTGTTTTGTGGGTTAAGGTTTAGAAATTGACTGAATCACAGGCAAATTAGCCACGAACCTATCTAGAGAATGGATGGTTTTTAAAGCCTTTCAAGAAAAACGCTCGAAGGGACTTCATGGTGTGATGTTTCTGTCTCTCTCAAACATTTTCTATCATTCACTGACATTTAATTATTTCTCTTCGTAGAACACGAAAGGGATGTGGCATTGGTGATTTATATCTGCAAAAAAATGGTCCAAAGACCTCACTTGCATGATAAAATGATAATGAAGCTGCACACTGAAAAGGTTTCTCGCGTGTGTGTGTTAGTGTTGTGAGTTGCACCAGCTAATGAGGATTCAGCACTACGGACAGCGCCAGCTCGCTCTTCTGAAACCACAGCAGCGTTTCCAGCTCCGTTTCAGCCCGCCATGAGTGCAGTAGACAGTCTATAACTGAGATAAGCTTCTGACAATCTTTGTGGTCTTTTCACTATGGATGACAAACACCGTGCTGCACTAAATTCAACTATAATAATGTCATCTAAACCAATAAAACATATCATGCAAGCCGAAGTGACTGTACAATTGAGTCGTGCAACAGGTGTGTAAATGTGCCGACAGAAAAGGAGGCATTAAACTGCCAGATGTTTGGACTGAGTCTATTGTAACGCCTATCTAATGCAAATAATGGCTCGCTTGTAATTCAGCAGTAAAGAGAGACACAGTATGTGTCTCGTACCCATATATTTATGACGCCATCTAGGCGCCTTCCTCCCCAAATCTTGACGGCTACGGTTTATATCCAGTCAGTCAAGATACTGACGGTGTGGGAACCACGTGTCTACGTAAGTGCAAGCAGCACTTTTCAGTAGGGCTGCATCAAGCTGCACAGTCAAACCGGAGGTAACTCTTTCCTTCAAAACAAAAGTCGAGGGAAAACCAGACTGTGCTCATTTAAAAAAGAGCAATAAGCACAGCTGTTTGTGTAAACAAAGTGTGAAGTGTGTTGTAGGTACAGACAAAGTCATACATATGCATACTGCAAATATTGTGTAATATTTCAATGTCAATTGGCACATGGTGTTTTATCTTGAAATAGAAGTTAATAGTTTAAATTTAAATTTAAATTCACTCCACATTTCTTCTCTAATATTTCTTCACTATATTACCTATTTATAAAAACAGGCAATACAATGATATAATACAATAAGTAAAAATATTTTAAGAAAACACAATGTAAAATAGAAAGCACAAATTGTAAGAAAATGGGAGAGTGTGCTCAATTAAAATTGTGATGTTTGGTCTTTTGTTTTGAAGGTGTCAACCGGAAAATGTGTTTTGTTTAATTGCTCCCACTTTGTTGCTGGTTTTGTATAGATAGTCAGTGCACCTCCTCGCGCCCCACCGGCCGTCGGTCGACTCAAGCGCTGCAGAAGAAGAAGCTGAAGCAACAGAGGAGCGCGAGAGGACCACGAGCCGGACCCGGTGTTCTTCTTCTTCTACTTCTTCTCATAGTTTTTAAGAGACAGCAGATCCATAGTCCAGCAGCTTCTTTTTTATCAGCAAGGTGAGGAAGAGGAAGAGGAGAAGGAGAGAGGAGAGGAAGAGGAAGAGGAGACAGACAGACAGCAGCAGTATCTTGGCGCATTGGAGCTTATGGATTATTGAGAAGTGGAGGCCGAAACACGGATGAAAAATTCATAAGGACTTTTTAAAGAGGAAAACATAGAGTGGGATAGTGCAGAGATTCCCTGCAGTGATTCACCTGCCCGGTCCAGCGCAACATGCGCTCCCACTGACCAGAGAACCAGAAGACCAGCGCTGCTGCTGGAAAAGGATTCTGCATCTCGCGTGTGTGTGAGTGTGTGTGTGTGTTTGGAAAGGAGCCCCCCTGCTGCAGTACTTGTCTGCTGTAGCCTACTGGTACAGGGATGCCACCGACTTGCTGACGGACACCCGGTATCCGCACCCCTCCCCTCCTCCTCCCCTCCCAGACGGACAGACGCACCGACCCCTGCGATCCCCACTAATATGCAATGGTTTTTTGTGAAGAAGCCGACAGCTGCCGCGTACTGCCGACTTCACGCTAGCGCAGCTGCATGTCTGTCAGCCGCTGCCGCTCCTCTCCCCGCGCCGCGCGGCAAACGACGCAATTTGAAGAGGAGCGCTCGGGGGCTTTTCACGCCGCGGCGGCGGCCGGGCGGCAGCAGCAGCGACCTATCCTCCGCCGCTGAGGACCACCGGCCGCTGGGGCAGCCAGAGGCAGAGACCGCGGAGAAAAGCGCCGCAGCGGTTGCTCTTTTCCTGCCGCACGGGGACAACATCGACGCGGAATACGTGCGGCTGCTGGTCTCTGGGCTTGTGGAGGAACCGGGCGAGAAACCGGGCGACGAGTCGGGCTTCCTGCTCCTATTCTTGTCTATGGTGCAGATTGGGGGTCCAAAGCACCGCCAAACTGAGCCCAACAGCTGGCCGGCTCTGCTGGCATGCAAACAGGGGGGCGGATCAGCCCCCATGCGGTGGGTGAATTTTAGGCTGCCGCATCCGGAGCGCCTCTCGTCCCCCACCTCCTCTTCCTCCTCCTCCCCCGTCTCGGCCAAATCCATGCGGTTTATTTGGAACAACATTTTCAGCAAAGGATCGCATATGCTGCAGTGTCTTTGTGGCAGGAGCCTCAAGAAAAACAAGAACCCAACTGGTGAGTTTGTTGCGTTTGTGTGTGTGTGTGTGTGTGTGTGTGTGTGTGTGTGTGTGTGTGTGTGTGTGTGTGTGTGTGTGTTTTCCTCCCTCTTTCTGTGCATATACGTGCGTGTGTGGGGGTGATTGAGAAAGACTTTAGCGTGTTTCTGTGCGTAAGCGCAGGTGTGTGTGTGTATTCACTCCTGAGACTGCACTGTTCGACTGCTTGCTGGTGTTTCTCTGCAATCGCAGTTGTGCAGCAAGTGAGTGCACTACAGGGAAGGGAGGGGTGTGTTGGGGGCAGAGGAAGAGCGGAGGGGAGGGTGGGTGATAACTTATTAGCACAGAAACTGACTAAAGTGACAGTGCGTGCGAAAAGGTGCGTGTGTGATGTGCGTGGCAGGGATGCTGCAGAAAATCAAGACTAATGCAGCATGCAGACCCGTTCAGGCTCCAGTAACCTGCATGATTAAACAGCACATGGCCTTATTTAGACTTCCACTGTGGATATTCAGTGTGTTGGTGAGGTGGAACAGGAAAGAGTGTGTTTTTCTTGTGTCTGCAGACATTTTTCAGTTAGCCTGTGTGGAAACAAACATCTCTTCTAATGAGATTGAAGCCTAGATGTGTTGTTGTGTTCAGCAGAGCTTCTTGGTGGATTTACTTTAAGGCGTTCTTCAATTTTTCAGCTGTTACTTATATCCAACGTCAAACCCTCACAGGCAACATCTTTAAAGTTGGATTTGTGTACATAGCATTAAAGATCAGGGCTGGGATCTTTCACAAGTCCATGGCTGTGTTCATCATCAGGGTGCAGGGATGATGTAATTAAGAGTCAGATCAAGTTTAAATCTTCAGCAGTTCTTATGATTCTCTTATGCTCTCCAGGGGATATGACCAATTTAGCTAAATGCTCTAACCAAACTAAATACGTTGCTTTGGTCTCTCTATCAGATTTTCCCTCCGCTCTGAGTGAGGACAGGACAGAGATTGACATTGGCATTGCAATAGGAAGTGGACATTGTTGACATTATTGGCATATTGACATTGCATCGAAACATTGGCCTCTGTTTCCTCAACACAGTGTTTTGAGGGCAACCGCAGTCCCCATGCAATGGGACCTATTTTTGCAGTCAGATGGCAGACAGAAGTGAAAAACTCATTGATAGACTTGTTGATAATGATAGTGGCTTTAGTTGCAGACCTAATGTGAAGTCAGCTAGTGCGATTACTCTTTGTAATTTGTCTGGTTGTTTTTCTGTATTTTGCTCAAGCGCACTTCACCAGTCCTCGATTTTAAAAGAACAGTACACCACTACTCCAGACAGAAAGTGGTCTGAGCACTTTAGACATTTGAATTATTCTTTTTTTTTACTTTGACCCAATCAAGCTAACGTTAGCTTTGCTCCAAACTACCTTAAATTGGTTGGATGGTGCCTTAAAAACATCTTTGGATCTGGCTATGAAAAGCTCAGCCACCTGCAAACAAACAAAACAAGCGCACCCAAAACCAAACTCTTTTTAAACCTTAATATATCCTATATAACTACTTTTCTCCGAGTTTTCTCTAAGCCAGCATCAAGTGGCATTTAGCGGAAGATGAACCAAAGTTTCTAAAGAGGTTTAGTAAAAACTCTGCCCTCCTACCATGCACTCTATGATGCATGGATGACCCTTTTTACAATGTACTCAGAGCTCGCATGATGTAAAATATTCATTGTGTGACCCCTTGAATGTTTCCTGTTGTCATTTGCTGCCTTTCTCCATACATTAACATCACTATGTGGTGCCATAGAGTAAAGATCTGAGTAACCACAGACAGTCAGCACTGAAAAGTGATGAGATGAGGTCAAAGACATTAATGCTGTGTCTTCTCTTTGTCCCCTTTGTGCTTAACGGTCATTTTTCAGTAGATTGAGTGATTAAAAAGCTCTGTCTCTCTGGTTTGGAGGTGATGTGTAAAAAGAACAAACACATAATAAATCAACTCTGTATAAACACTGCATGGTGCATGTCAGCTTTGGTCATTGAGGTGACTATCAAAAAGCAGATAAAAGCAGATAGAACCCAAACCACGTCTATACAATCCTGTATTTGTGTGATTATCCTACGAGATTGCACCCATATTTATAGGAGACTGTAGTTTGTGAGAAACAAATAAGACCTCATCGAAGCGGACGTATAAGAGAGGTGACTTGTGAATATCTCCTGTAAAGGGCACATCAAAGTATTAGGTATAATCTGTGACACTTGATTATACATAATGACTCCTCATAACAATGTTTCAAGATACAAACCGTTAATGAAAGGCTGGTGGATCTTTCCTGAGAAATGTATTTGTACTTGAACATTTCAAGAAAAAAGGCAGATATACAGTATGCCTTTTTCCAAGGCCTTGATCGACAAGTTATCTCTGGGAAAACACAAGCGCAGTAGGACTTCAGCACCAAACATAAACCCCTAATCTTGCAGATTAAAGGTGAAAACAAACACAATCAATATTGTATGTGTTGGCACCGGTGAAAGGACCGATTTGCAAACACAGAACTGAACAGTGGTACTAACTGCAAAGATATTCACAGCTTCTTCTCACTGCTGGCCAACGCGCCACTGCTTGCAATTTATAAAAGTGTCACATGATGTTTTTTTGTGTCCTCTGGGTTCTTTGTTTCTGCTTTGATTCCTTTCTTATATTGTGCTCCTCTTCGCTTATTTGATGAATTGGCTTGAAGCTAGACTTGCTGGATTTATGAGAGAACGCGTGCACTCCCGTGATACATAAGCAGGGATATTAACCTTCTTACTCATAGTTTTTCTGCAGTCTCAAACTCCCTCTCTGTGTCTGGAATATCATTTAAAACTGTGTGATACAACAATCTCAACTCAAGGACTACTTACTATCTTTTTACTGAATGCTTTCACCCACATCTCATGTTCTTCACCAGTGGATGGAGTTGGCTCAATTGTCATTACATGACCTAAAGTTTTGGTCCCTCGATATGATGATAACTGAGCAAACTCCAACCTGCCGATGAAGACCATGAGATCAGGTTGAGAGCGCCTCAGGAAGCAAGTAGGTGCACCTTGAGTTAATGTTATTTTGTTGATTGAATAACTCAATGAAAGTCACTTTATGAGAGTTTTGATATTCCATTAAATGGTTAAACAACCTTATTCTTCTTAACTTGCTTTTGTCTTTTGCAAATTAAATTTTTTTTAGACTTGTGATAAATTATCTTTTGTTTTTATTACATTTCATAGACTAAATTATTAGAAAAAAATGAATAGATGGATACAATTTGTCGTACATTCTTGCCAATTCAAACCACTGTACAGTACATTTATTAGACATGGCCATTAAAGTCATTTTATCCTGCTGTAGTGCAAACAGGAGCTCAGAAACGTGGCTTTAGCATATGTTGTTTTGTTACGTGTGGCGATTATCTACTGAAAGGATATCTCACCCACCCACACACACAGTGGGAATGCTAAGAAGAGCGGCAGTACGTACTGTACAGGAGGAAGTTCCCACCGGCATCCTGCAGCCAGGCTCATAGATTTATAGCAGCCAGCTCCATTTAGCCGTCGCTTTCTCTTTTAATTAAAGAAAAAGTCCTGTGTGAACTCTGTCCCTTGGAGTTTTAGTGTGTGTGTGTGTTTATAATACACACGGTGGTGAAATATGGACCTGCTACAGATGGAGAGGAGGCAGAGTTTTGCTGACACAGCATTTGTTGCTGTTTTTTCTTCTGAATTGCACTATTTAGTGAAGGTCCACTGGGAAGACTGAAATACAGCTTTGTTTAGTGTGTATGGATGTGTAGGTGGGCAATTCAATACGAATCAAGCTAAAAATGTATTTCTTACCACAGTTTATGTTGTTGGGTATTACACTGTATATCAAAGTGGAATTTTAATTAAAAGCCTGAGAAATTGTGTCTGATCCTGTTCACATCCACTTTTTAAAGTGCATTTTCTGTTAGTAACAGCTGAAACTGTGAATGAAGTTCCAGTGTTGTAAATGAGACTCCCCCTGTTTCCTCCAGTTGAACCAGCATTAGTATCATTCATTGTTAAAAAGAATAAGGCACAATGCTACTCAATGTCTTGTGTCCCATGTGACGTGACCCAGATAGAGACTTTCACCCTTTTATAGCACACACACACTCACACACACACACACATACACACACGCACACACGCACACACACACACACAACACACACACACACACACACACACACACACACGTTGCTCTCCTTCTCTGGAGAGTTGCCATTAAGGCATTGTGCTTTATATTTTATTCAAACACTGGAGTATTGCAGGGGGGTTCATGCCAACTCGGATCTGTCTCTGTAAGTGAAAGGCACACACACACACACACACACACCTTTATGTTATTTAAATATATTGTATTTGAATTAAAATCAGTGGATAGTGTTGAATTTTAAATATATTCACGTCACATTTTCCTCAAGCTTGGAGCAAACTAAATGTGCGTGTCTCTGTCTCTCAGTTGCGTGCTGTTACATTGTCCAAAAGTGATGAGTTGACAAAATAGTGACAGTCATAGTGATGTCTGTCCTCTAAGGTCACATGTAGGGATTTGGTGCAGTACTCTAATATGCTGCCTGTATGTGTGTGTGTGTGTGTGTGTGTGTGTGTGTGTGTGTGTGTGTGTGTGTGTGTGTGTGTGTGTGTGTCTGTGTGTGTGTGTGAATGAAGTCATTAGTTCATGGCCTCATTGTCCAAAACACACTGAGTCTGCAGAAAATCTTGACTTTGCTGGTCTGATCTGCTTTCATCCACTGTACGTCATACTTCACACACTCATAGGCTGTCAACTAATCACACCCGTCACAGACACATACAGTGCAGTCACACAGGTCATTTATATAATCAGACCAGAACAAACTGGATTGAAACTTATTTCTTATGCGATTATTCATTGTGTTAAATGTAGATTATGTTCCTGTTTTATACACACTTTAGTGCAGTTTAATCAAATGTGCTGTTAAAGCTGAAAATGTTTTCAGTGAAAAAAGCTCTGATAAATGTGCTGTACACTTCCTGCTCAGCACAGAGCAGATGAAGTTAGCTGTTGAACATAGTGGAACATTTAGCAGCATAAAAGGACAGATATTTCCAGATATGGTAGAGACAGCTTGTACTAACTCTGTGCTCCATATAGTACTTAAGAGTAGTGCACAGTTCCTAAAATAGTCTCAGTTAATCAAATTACATACAACCAATTGACACACAGTGAACTTGGGGCTCAGGGCTGCTGCGTGCTTTACGCAGTCGGCGATGTAATGTAACAACCAAACAGGAAGAAGAAAACATGTTGTACACATTGTAAGGGAAAGTTAAAGTTGTAGCTGAATGCAGGTTTGAAACAATGAACTTCTTTATGTGAGGGATTAAGAAAGTAGTTCCAATGAAAACCGATGATAAGGAGGTCTGTGGAGGAACTGTGTGTGTGTGTGTGTGTGTGTGAGTGTGTGTGTGTGAAGTGACTCTTCATCAGCACCGATCTGCTCACCAGCATCTTTAATCAACACAAGCTGGGTTGTTAGTCCGAAATTCCATTTAGTAAACAAAACAGTATGTGAGATTTGTGTAGTATGTCCAAAACCTTAGTACGGTATGAAAAAGAATGCAAATTTCGTACTATTTACGGTAAAATATTACAGTATGCAAACACTGGGCAATACGGCAGTGAGTGGGAGAGCTGAGGTTCTGGATAGAGGGCTCCAAAATGACTCAAATTGAATTCCTCCCCTAATATTCCTTTACATATCTCTGCTCCAAACACCTAAAAACTGCAGTTATTGAAGGGTGTCAAACAAAGAACAAACCTTTCTGAGACTGTTGAATTGTTGAATTGTTGATATCACTCTGTTCAGCAGTGGAAACACTATAAATTCCCAAATAAAACAATGAGTGAACGTGGAAAGGTGAATGAGAGAATGTGGGCGTATGTTTGGACGGCTCTCGCTCCAGGTTTCTGTCGAGAGTGAGTGAGTGAGTGCTGAGTGTTATTTTTCCAAGTGCACTTAAACAGCAGCAGGGCATCAAAGGCTCGACTGGGAAGTGTTTTCGCAGACTAAATGATAAGAAGCAGAGAAACACTTGACAACAGCTCAGTCTCTCTCTGACTCGCTGTGTAAAAAGTGTTTAATCGGCAAGACTGGAGATGCCGGATATACATAGTCACTGGAGTGTAGTGGTACGGTGTTAAAGCATAAGGCTGAGATTCTTTTGACAAAATAAAGACATAAAACTCAAGGTGCACTTACTAGCTTTATCCACAACGTTCAACATTTCTACACAGATCTTGGCATGCAAGCTGAATACCTGTCATCCGTAGTGAAAACAGTAAATCGTTCAAAAGAAAGAAACGATATAACGTATGTGAAAGCTAAGCGGCTTACATTCCTGATGACTTCCCACTCTGTAGCTTTTATTTAGCACCTCGTCTCCTTATCTCTGTTCTCCACTTCTTTCCTTTGTTCCACCGCTCCCTCACACACACTTGAGCTGACTTTTAGTCTTCCCTTGTCTGCGTTAACCTTTTGCTTGATGACAGCCCCGCATGACACAATCGCCATATCTGTCCCACTCACTATTTGTGTGTGTCGGTGTCTGAGGCCACGTCGGGGGACTCCAGGCGATTTTAAGAAGTGAGTTTTCAGTGGAGTCCAACAGGCTGATGTTTTCAGGTGTGTTTGTGTGTCAGCCATGGACTATGAGTTTATACTGAAGATAGCAGAGAGGAGAATAAAGGCTGCTTTGGGCAGAGCTGACCCAGGTAAGACAGGCTTTACACTGCCAACAGCTGCTTTACCTCTAAAGACAATCACTAAAACAAAAACTATATACAGAAGGACTTCCTAGCGATGTCATCCAAAAATTGTTTTAGGTACCAACTGTGGTTGTATATTTACTTATTTACACTTTTATTTGGCTTCATCATTTAAAAATGTATTTGACTGTTTGTTAGGAACATGGGAAATAGGGCTTACTTAAAATTACTTTTTTGAATTTTGATTATGTTGTAGGTTAAAGTAATTTCCTGGAGTGTGTGCGTGATGCATTAATCTCTCTCCATGCTTTTTAACTTTCCCTTAGCTCTCAGCCCCAAACTCACTATGGATCAGTTAGACGAGGCAACATGAGAGTCTGAAAGGCTTTTCATGTTGTGTTTCGATGGTTAACGCCAGTAATTGATACTCTCTGATAAACTCTCCCTTGTGAAATGAGAAGACTGGGAGCAATTTCACGCCTTTTTGTCTCATTTTAAATGAATTTTAACGCATGCTAACAATCTGTCTTCTCAAATCCATTAGCCAGTTCTCTCTAAGGCCTTAGGTAAAGGACACAGTCATACAATAGTTATAGAATCAGCACTTACGGAGCCCAGGGTGGGCGTGCTGTATTAATGTCTGAAATCACACTTGTACCTGTGAGAAGTTCTTAGATCTGTATTGTGGCTCAGTTTGGATTAGATGCAGTCTTATGTCAGCCTCTCTGGCTGTACTGTGCTGCTGAAGTGTTGACATTGTCACTTAAAAGGGATTACTGTACACGCATGCACATACTGTATACAAGGTGCCTTTTAATGCCGCAATGTGTGGAAGCAGATTAGTCAGAGGTCTCTTCAGCGTTACTGTCAGTCTCAGAAGTCACCCAGAGAAGTTATTTTCAGATAGTTGCCTTTTTATTTCCTGCCTATTGTCACGCCACTGTTATTTATCCAACTTAAAGAAAGAAGAAAAGGGGACAGATCTTCGGTATCACTTCAGATTTTAATAAAGCTAGTTTTTATTTGATTACTGGATTTATTAGCCTTTTGAGTTTCTTTGTTTTTACCCCGACGTGCCAGAAATCACGACTGACCGCAACAATACTAAGATCCTTTTCCAGAAATCCGCCAACCCGTCGGTTATCCTCCTCCTCTACATCCAACTGTGAACTTTTCTCTACAGAGAGCTGTGAAGAATAGCACGTTTAAAACAAAAAGAAATAGCTGAAATGAGGCATTATTTTACTCTAGCTGACTGGAACTACTGCTGAGAAACATAAGCTTAAGTTCTCGCCCAGCGTGTGCCCGACTGTGGGTGGCACTGAAAACAGTCTGCTTTGTTGTTTAACAATGTTTTATCTCTTGTCACAGTATCTACCTACGCCTTCTCTTCCTGTTATTTAAAACTAAGATTGTAACTTATTCAGTCAGCCGGCCAAGCAGGAGCATTTGAAAGTATTCAGATAGTTGAAATATTGTCACTATTTTTCATGTTGTAATTAGAAAATAAACGTATTAAAATTGATTTAATCTTTAAAACCAAAGGGATTAAAACCATCGCAGTCCAGTCTTTTATATGATGCCAAAGTGTTGTGACAGAATTGCCAACACAATCAAACAATGACCCTCCCGTGATGTGGCTAGCTTGCAGAGAGGCCAGCAGTTCACAGAGATGTGCAGAGGCATGAGAATAAAGTCCCCGTCATTAAAGGGCCAGCACACTGAGAAGTACAGCTGGCAGAGGAGCAGTGGGCCGGGAGTTGTGGTCTAGCTGAGATTGGAGGAGTGCAGCTGTTGGGGAAACCATTTAACTGTAAGTGGTTTCAGACTCAGATCACTGTAACACACACAGCAGAAGGGAGAGTAAATGAATTCGTATTGATCAATGAATTATATTCCCCTGACAATGGTCCAGTCAGTACTATTCATCTCCAGCACTACACTGCACTAAAGTGATTCACATGAGAGACTGCTGTTAATATCCTGTCGTTTCGATCATCTCCTAACTGTCATTAAGTTAGGATCCTAACTGCGGTGGCAGATCAGAAGCCTAATAATGTAACAAAAGTATTTATAACATTTGTAAAATCACAGAACCAAACTTAACTGTAGTCTGTAGTAACTGTTTGAATTTCAATTTGTTTTCATTTTATTTTGGTTATCACTTTTTCATTTTAGTTTAGTTTTTTAGAAAGGTTTAGTTTTTTTGTATAATATTAGTTATAGTTATATACTAGTTTGATTTGGTTAGGGCCAGGTATAATGTAAGAAGTCTGTAGCTCCATATACATGCAAAATACATGGTTGCAGAACTGCGTGGACATGGCCATAAAGTTTAATCTTCACGCTACTTAATAATACATTTAATTTATATAGCGCTTTTGTAGATACTCAAATCGGCTTAAGTGTCCGATTGCAATTGCGGCATGTCCTGGAATGTCAAGTTATTTTTATAATCTAAATGAATTAGTTTTTTTAACCGGGCAATATCGTTTCAGTTTTTCTTAAAGGATATGTTATGCTGTTATGATATGCTGCTTATTTCCGTTGTTTTTTTCAGTGGAAGTTTTCTATAACAATCCTGCTTCAGACTTCTCCTACATTACATTTTCACGTTATATAAATATATCCTATTTTCAAGCCCTCCACCCAGCTTTCATTCTCAGCACCTCTTTGATTCCAACTCTTGCTTGAAGGATTTCTGCCTTCAGTCTCTGTAGTTATCCCCCCCCCCCCCCATTCCCACAGTCCCACCCTCCGCCCCTCCTTCCATCTTCCTCTGTAGTTATCTCTCCCCCATCCCCACAGTCCGCCCCTCCTCCCATCTTCCTCTGTAGTTATGACTTTTTGAGGAAAGATGTGGAGCGATTATGTAACCACTTTGACGCAGAAGTCTGTCATTTTCAACTCTTATCATTTTTAATGTAAAATTGTCACTGACGAGTTAAGCCTCCTACTTAACCTGTCCGTGACCTCTGACCTCTCTGAGAAAATCCCAAAAATGGAATTCCCTCAAAGCAACATGCTTTTTAAAATAGCTGTAAGAATGCTTCATACATAGCCATTGGCTACAGTCTTTTAACAGTTGGTCTCTCTGGAGAAAAGGCATGACTAACTCGAATTGACTTTCACTGTTATTGCTTCACACTTCAAAGTACCAACAACAGCAGGAATATCAGAACAGCACTTCCTGGGGACATCCCTGTGAAACGTCTCCGAGGCTGAAAACAGGGAGCTTTTAAACGAGAGATCAATAGTAATATGTGAGGTGTTGAGATCCAAGTCCCCGGGGTGTAGACCAATGTGGGGTTCCTTGATATGCAGATTGGAGATCTCAATAATTCATGAATATATGTTACCAAAATGTGAATTGTAACACGTAAAACTATTGAACCATACAACACTGAACACAGAGAAATGGTCATCACATGGCCAACAAGTCATGTATATTCATTACTAAAACATTCCCCAGTAAGAAATGATAGTAGAGGAAAATGCGAATTGATTTTCTGCTTTATTTGCATGTTGGTTACAGACAAATTGCTCCGAATTGGACAAAAGTTGAAGAAATTATCTACTTTGTTTTTGAATTTTCTAAATTATGACAATTGACTCGTCAAATTGTGAAGGATGTGCAGGGTGTCAACAGCCAACCTGAGCTGGGATTACTGTGTTTTAGGGGGTTCAACGAGCCACTTTGACAACAAAAGTAGGCAAAAGTTAAATGATACCAACACTCCACCCTAGTAGGTAAAAATAGCTCACAAATGAAAAAGGGTTTTGTCTGGTTTCACTTTAGTCTTTGATAATCCGTTTTCTCTTTCTCTGTGCCTCTCCAGTCTTCTGTTCTCATGCTGCTAATTAAACCAGCCTGTTGGTTTAGTGCAGTGTTACTCATTGCGCGGCTGCCAAGCTTTAATTGGTGGCTCGCGTGGCAGTGAGCTAAATAAAGAGGAGATAGATATGGTTATGGAGTCAATACAGATATTTCATAAAATCAAGCAGGGCTATTACATATAACCCATTAAAACACTGAAAGTGTCTGCTCTGTTATCCTACAAATAATACAAATAATTGCTAATAATAATAATTGATAAAAGATGCAAATATAGACCAGAAACAAGAACTTGCTCAGCGGAACACTGACTCACTGCGGAGTTGCCAGTTTTGGCGGTCTATAAGTACTACAATGGTGAATGTGCTCTTGGACGGGTAGATACGTGGTGGGCTATTATATATATAAATAAATAAACTTAAGCTCATTAAAAATATGTTAACATAAGCATCCTTATGAATATGGACATTTGCTAAAAAAAATAATTTATATCGCTAAATTTGAACATTTAAATTGGAGGATACTACTACCAACCTGGCACTTCATACCTGCGTTAGTTTACTCCTTTCACCATTACATGCTAGTTACCACGTGTTTCTACAGACGTCAAATGGATCTATTTCTTATTAAAGAGTTGCACAGCAGGTGGACAGAAACAAAGCGTGACACACGAGGAACATTAAGATTTGGCCTTGGAGCATCAAACCACAGCGGAGTCGAGAGGAAGATGCTGGAGATGTGGTTTGTGGACAGACAACAGCTGCTCCCGTTAAAGAAAGAAAGGTACGAGCCACACAAGACGAGCAAAGGAAAATTCAAGACAAGTGGACAGAGGAGTTTTTATTTGTCCTCCACAAGTTGAACCCTTTGTGCTTAATGTGCAAACAAACCCGCTCTGGTTTCAAGAGAAGTCATCTGGAGCCGCATTTCCAAACGACGCATCCAAAATTCAACGAAATTTACGCACCTGGAAGAGACAGATTAATAAACAGACGTGCTTTTTATGACCTTTTCATACTTTGCGGTAAAAGTGACTCTCCTTTTGACTTTGTCCAATCAGTGTGGCTCTGACGTAACAAATAGTGAAGACCACTGGTTTAGTGTCAAGTTTCCCTTTAAAAACGTTTGTATATTCAGGCAGGTTTCACTAACAGAGAGGCTCCCATTAGTCAGTTAAACACATTCACACCTGGAAGCTGAGCAACTCCACATCTATTTATAGTTAAATAAACTGCATTATCTTTAGTATGTGAGAAACGTATCTCAGTCCCACAATGAGGCCACGTTTTAGTACTCATATTGAACCTAATTAACTTTAGACTATATAGCATTTGAAAGAAGAAATAGCACATTCTTCCTATTTCAAATAAAAAGTTTCTCAATTAAATTGACTGAAGCTAACGATAGCAAACTGTGTCAAATTAACTTTATGACGCTTCTTTTCTTCTACTGCTGTTAAACTTAAAATGTTACACAGTCTCACTTTAAACCAGTGATGAAACCTCAAACATAACTCCTACTTCCATTCAGATACAGAAGATAATTAGCAGTAAAAGCTCTTTAATGATGCTCATAACTTTAAAATATCTGTGGTTGCTAGGTTACAAGGGCTGGCTGTCGTGAGAAAGTTATACTATAAAGTTTACTTTAACCACTCGGACTGACAAACGAGTACAAAAAGAACAAAAACACGTTATGTTTTACTGGGTCCCTGTGAATTTTCTGACACCCAGTAGCTGTAAAGTTGTTCACTTGTGTTTGTGCTGCGAGCGTCGGAATAAATTCAGGATGAGAGAGAAAATAGGTACAACAGAGAGGTGGAGAAAGAGAGAGGGGAGGAGGATTCAACACTAGACACTAGAGGCAGCAGACAGACAGAGATGTAAGAAAAGAGGATGTGCATGAATAATTCAGTCCCTCCATTCCCTCTCTCCTCCTCCCCGCTGAGTTGGTGATGTTACAAAGATAGACGAGGAGAGGGGAAAGGAAAGGAGGTTAGATGAGAGGAGAGGAGAGGAAAAGGTAGAATCTAGGAGACAAGGAAAGTAGATGAAAGGAGAGTAGAGGAAACTGAGAGGTGTGTGTGTGTGTGTGTGTGTGTGTGTGTGTGTGTGTGTGTGTGTGTGTGAGAGAGAGAGAGAGAGAGATACACACAACCGCATAGACAGCAGAAAGATGAATTCAGAGACTCTGTACGATGAGAGATGTGTGTGTTTGTGTGTGTGTGTATTATCCCCTCAGCATTCAGCAGGTGTTCTCTTCCCTCCGTTCGGAGACCCACCTGCGTCACTAATTACTTGTTACCTTGGTAACAGTGGACTTCCCCGTGTCTGTGCGAGTGAGTGAGAGAGTGAGCGTGGGCGGGTGTCTGAGTGTGAATTATGACTCATCCTGCTCAGTTCAGAGTGGATATCCTCACACTCCTGTCTGGGGAACACCCACCCACATCTGTTATCCTCCCTGTCTCTCTCTCTCTCTCCCCTCCCGTCGCTCTGCAACCTCCCCTCTCTTTCAACTCTTTTTCCTGCCCAGACTTGCAGACGGTTATGGCTGTTTGATTCGATGTATATTTTTGCATACATTTACTTGTTGCACACTCTTGTGTGTTCACAGCAGGAGACAAACGCATTCATTAGCATGAGCAGCCACAGTCACCATGATCAAAGAGCGCCACCTACAGAGATGCTGTTTTATCGACAAGCAGGCCCTGGGAAAGTCTAGCTATTATTGATTAAATGGAGACTATAAAGAGAGTCTAATTCTTGTGCGCCACACCTACGATGAATCTCACGAGGTGCATCTTTAATTTAAAGGAACAGTTATGGGAACTAAACGCTCATTACATTAATCCTGTCGTTAGGAAAGGAAACAACTGATTCCACCCAAGGTTATTGTGTCTTACAAAGTTCTACAACTGATCCAGTAACACAAGTAAACTCTGCTAACTCTGAAGGGACAACAGCCCCAGGCACAAGCCCCAAGTACACAGAAGTAAATTTTCAAAAACAAGCAACAAGTGTTTCACATGATGTAAAAAACTGACTATGTTATGAGAAAATGTTCCCCACGCGGCGTAGGCAGCACTCCTTTGTTGGTGATTGAGAACAAAAACAGTCTTATTTTCATCATTTAAATGCAACTTTTTGGCTGGTTCATTAGCTATATCCACATGAATTAGCTTTTTAAAGTGATGCTTTGAATAAAAAACAACAACGATAAGTATGAGGACGATCAAGGCTATAAACACAAATAACAAAACATACTCGGACACCATTCCTGCCCGTGGGAACCTTTTTACCCAGGATCTGTTCCCTAATGGAAACATATACGCTTCATTTGTATCCTGAATTATTAGGAACAAAAGTTTCCATCACAATTGTTGATATAATTGTTATCATCACATGACAAACTAATAGCCGTAAAATCTCAATTAAAACTGAATAGATGAATTCAATATTGTTTGCTGTTATTATGGTCTGTCTGTCCCTCGTGGTCATGAAAGCATCTTGAATACTGAAAGAAAAGTAACAGAGCAGTGACATCTAATGAAGTTCAAAGTGAGCAGTGTATGAAATCAAAATGCATTCAAGTATAGGCTGTAAAGAAGCACAGGTGTGTAAAAGAGAGAACGAGTGGAGAGTGCAGTTTCCTTTAGTGCCTGTAGAGGGCGCTGCTGCCTCTGTGCAGACCCAGAGGAACATTGTAGACACATAGCCATGCACTTAAGCTTGAAATAGAATATGAGTGTGTATCTGTGTGTGTGTTCTCTCAGGAGAGAGCACTAGACGGCTAATAAAAGCATTAATTTGACATTTCTGCACACTATTGCATATTTCAATTTACACTGTATTATGTGTGTGTGTGTGTGTGTGTGTGTGTGTGTGTGTGTGTGTGTGTGTGTGTGTGTGTGTGTGTGTGTGTGTTCTCTTGCAAACCGTGTATTTGGAATGAGTCAAGAGTTGTTTTGTTTTTTGCGGGGATGTATGGTGGAATAAGTGCATGGAAGAGGGATGGGGTGCAAAGAATGTATCTTTTGAAATTAAAGAGTTGTGTCCCGCCTTCCTCCGACGTTATAAAAAGCAGCAGAGTTTGTGAATTTTAATGTAAATTAAGCTTTGATTTATTCATAACTCGTTCGCTTGTACTGACCTGGATAAAACAGCGTACACACACATCTTTTTGTGTTTCCTTTTTTCTGCTGTCTGGGAGAGAGACCAGTAACGGCGAAGCAGTAGTTTCTTCTGTATCTAAAAATAGTAGTGTGTCAGCAACGTCGGAGACAAAAGAAGGAAAGCCTGGGATTCTGGGTTCACCTGCTAAAATGGGACAAGAGATGAAGATCCAGTGTGACAGACTGCTGCTGTTGCTGTGTCTATACTAGTCTTATATAGGCCATAATAGGACCAAACAAAGCAGGCTATATCATGTGAAATATAAAACAATAATGGCACAAGATCTGATCATTCTTCTCGATTTTGTCATAATAGCATTTATATGAGCATGTTCTCAGTCATTCATGCTTTAATCTAGTCTGTGCAGGAGTCCCACACTATTAACATTGCTATCAGTGAGCTCCTATTGTTGGCTTGATGTTCTTAGACATGCTCTGGTGCCACCTAGTGGTCATGAGGAAAGACAGAGATGGAGAAAGACAGTGTCTGAGAGAAAGATTTTGGTTAAAGTGTTTTGACCTGTGGTTGACATCATGAAGCCTTGAAGCGACCCAATTCATTTTCAATCGCATATGATTCACCCGCTGCACTCAATTTCTTTTTGGATCCACTTAACATCGACAAAAATACAAAATATAGGACTTTCATTTATTCATTTAGTTTTTGAAACCAATAATTTTCAGAAAAGATATCTTCTATGCAAAGTTGACATTTTGGACTAGCAGTGATGGTTCAGCACTTGAATATGATAAATAAATGTCATGCAAATGATGTGTGTGTGTGTGGGGGGGGGGCTGTTCATTATTCATTATAAGGACAGATAGATTGGAAAAGGTTTGAGGATTTTCTTTGATATGATGTTCAGCAGAAGAAAGAAAGTCTTTTGTGTCCAGCTGGGTCCCAGCCCAGCTCTTTATTCTGGAGAGATGACTGACCTACATGCTGCACTGGAAATACAAATTTGTGCCGGCTTGTGAAACGTTGGCAAAACTTGAATCAGAACATAACTTTTTTTTAAAGAATAATACTTTGTATGACTTTGTCTGCTTGTACACTCTAGTGCTACACCTGATACCGTCTCATACTGTTACATCATGGAGTGACTGTACTGCAGTATAATCTTACAGCAGTCTTTCAAAGGTATAGGCACGTGTACAGTAAACCAGACATGTGAGGCCTGTCCATCCAGCCCACCTCTTGCATTTTTAAACTAGTTATTCAGAAAGCCTGCCATTAATATGTACATTACTTTAATGTTGCAGCTGTTAAAGGTGGGGCCTGTTTCTTACTATAGGCCTATATACTGTCGGGGAGCTTGTGAATTTTTACCAAGGAATCAATAAAGTCTTGTCTTTATCCATACATCATCATTTAATTGTCTATTATATGTTTTATTAATAACCTCAATATGCAATTGAGGTTAGACTAACTAATAGCTTAAGGTATCAAATGAATAAAGTACAATATTTCCTTCTAAGATGAAGTGAAGTAAAATTATAAAGTAGCATAAAATGGAAAAAGTAAAGTATGAGCACCTCAAAATTGTACAAAAAGTACAGTATTTGAGTAAATGTACTTAGTTACTTTCTACCACTGGGATGAGGTTATGAGTGGATCTGGTTTCATTGTCGACCTTCATGATTCTTTACTTGCGTCAGTCTAAAATAAAACGATACACAATGTTGCTGTAGTCCCTAATTCATATGCTCCGGTTAAGTGAAGTAATAATGTAGAAGGCAGGGCTTTTACCACGTTACATTCTAGAGCCCTAACCGGGCACCTGCGACCGGTTCCAGCCGACCGTCCAGAGCTCCAGAGATTGTGTGGTTCCCTAGAGCGCTCGCACTTTTCAATGTCAATTTAGCCAGAACGACAAACACAGCGACATCCGGTCATTACTTTCAAAATAACAATTAATTATTTTATAGTCCACAATATCCTATAACAGGAAGTTCAATGTTAAATAAAAACAGGCACATTATAAAAGAAGACTTATTAATTACACCATGGCCAATGGCCTTTAGATGAAACAAGAGGAAGCTGTGATACTGCAGAAGACATTTAGTCATGTTGTCAATGACATTAAATATTAAAATAATGTGGCTAAATAAATAAAAAGATGGGCATATAAGAAACAAGTGTAATGAATTTTGTTATTTTTTTCTAGTGTTTAAATTGTTGGTTCTGTTTCTAATACATTTTAAAATAATTTAGATTAGATTAAAATTGACCACTTGATGGCAGCAACAAGTAGCAAAATGATAGAAGATAAGAGACTAGTAGACTATATGAATAAGAATACAGTACATATATTGTTAAAGGTTACATTGTGTATGTTAAGTGAGTCATTAATGTAGCCTATAGACATACTCCATTTGAAAAACTCAAATCCTATTAAGCTTTCACTTTGAAAGCCAAACCGCCCTCTTTCCGGTGATGCCCTGGGTAACTCTCGCTAGTCTCACGCAGCTGGAGCGACTCGCGGCTGCACGCGCGCCTTGCGCTCCTGTCAGTGGAATACAAACGGACGTTTTCAGAAGAGAGCACAGAATTGCTTTCAGAGGCATTATTCACCTTTTCTCCTTTTTTTTTTGTTTTTCTCGCCTGTTGACCATGGGAACGCAAACTGACAAACGGGGTCCGGTAATATCGGTTGGAAGAGCCGTTCAGTGACAGCTGCTGTTATCTGACTGACAGACAGACCGGTGAAACGTGACGGACAGGTAAACCGCTGTACGTTTCAAATCAATGGCCTGGGGAATAACGTCAACAGAAAATATGCTGTAACGTGAGGTGGTGTGCTTATTTTGGACTTTACCGCGTTGTGGCTGAAGTATGGGGCCGTTATAGCCGGTAAAGCGGAGACTGGACGTTTGCGTCTGGGTTTGTCTGCGCTCCGTCCCCTCCGGTGGACACAACTGAAGAGACTGGAGACACAGACGGACACAGGGCTGTTTTTGTTTCGGCGGAGACATGGCAGCGGCCATCGCCAGCGGTTTGATCCGGCAGAAGCGACAGGCGAGAGAGCAACACGCCCACCGACCGACCCCTCACCGGCGGCGGAAGAGCCCCGGTAAGAAGCAGGGGCTGTGCAACGGGAACCTTGTCGACATCTTCTCCAAAGTCCGGATTTTTGGCTTGAAGAAAAGAAGGCTACGGAGACAAGGTGTGGGGGAAATGGGGGTGCGGACAAGCGCGCACATGCATGCACACAGGCAGTTGCACGCGCGCAAATCTAGGCAATTGATACGCAGGTGCGCGCGCGCTTCCACACACATGCAGAAACGCACACAGGCTTATATACTTCTACGCGCGGCCACATTCACACACAACCACCATCACACATGCACGCCCTTGCTTTTGCACTCTCACGCGTGCACATACACGCGCACACACCCCAATCATGCACAAACACAGACTGACAGACTGGTCCCTCTCCTCTCTGTGGTCACACACATACGCGCGCACACGCACGCACACACACTGTCATGTCTTGTAGAGCCCTATGGTTCAGTAGTTTCCAGGTACATCCATTATTGAAGCCACAGATTAGTCTGTCTAGTCTCTCTCTCTCTCTGTCTGCCTCTGTGCATCTCTACCTCGCCCTCTTTATTTTCAGCTCATAATTTAAAAAGCCCAGTCACCCATTTGCCTTAACATTAGCAGAATGTCCGACTAAAATACTACAGCAGGATCAAACTAACACCTCTCTCTTATTTTGAAATTACACTTTGATTCATGTAATTCAGATTTTTTTTCTTGGAAGTAAAAATTTCCACCATTCAGATTTCAAATCCCTTCAAATCAAATCATGGGACAGATCCTGCCTTCAATGCACAGAGAATTGATTAGATATCGCAGTGAATGCAGATGAATGAGAATGTTGTGATTGTGTGCTATGGTGTGCGTTCAATAGCAGAGGCGATAAGTGCTTTTGTAATCAATTGATTGTGTGAGAAATCAGCAGGTGCCGTGCATGTGTACGGAGGGATGGATGGATGAAGAGAGTAGAGAAGGAAGCAGGAAATGAGAGGAGGGGCCGAGGAAGAGAGGGAGGAGAGGTGAACGTGAGGAGTCATGTTGATAGGAATTGGTTTTCATCAGTTCCAGAGACAAATCCCAGGTCTTCACCTCCCCTTCTTTCCTTTTCTTACCTTCTTTTTCTTTTTGTCAACTCCTCTCGCTTCAGTTTCTCTGAATTTTCTTTTCCTTTCCCCCCTGCCACATTTTGCACTTACATACTTTCATTTTACTTAGTGTTCCTCCCTTTTTGTCCTTCTGCCTTTCAATGACAACCCCTCCTCCATTTTTTCCACCCTTCTCTTCCTTTTTGTGTCCCCTGTCTCTCTACCTTAGATCTTTTCATCCCTTCTTCCAGTTTTATTCTACTTTTATTCCAATGTTCCTTTCTGGAGGAACAGACAAACAGCTTCCTCTTCTCTCTCCCTTTTACGTCCTCTTATCATCACGTCCTGAGTGGCTCTGCATTTTTATTCCTCCCTTCTTTTGCCTTTTCCCCCCTTTTTGTCATCCCCTGTTTCTCCTCCTCCTCTACCTGCACCCCCTCACCTCATTTTGACCCTTCTTTCAACCTCCCGTTTTATTTTATCCAACCCTCCACTCCTTACAGACTTTTTCCTTTTTGTGAAGATGATACCTTTTCTCTCCTCTTCTCCTTGTTTCCCTTCTTACCTTCCTTTTTCTCTTTTGCATCGTCTTTTCCTCGAGTGTCACCTTGAGTTCTTCTAATTTCCCCCCACTTCTGTTACCTTTTCCCCGTTTTGTCACCCTTCTGCCCAACCTCCTCCTTCCCTCCTCATTAGTCTACCACCCTTCCTCCTTTCCATCGTAATCCTCCCTCCCTACCTTAGATCTTTTCATCCCTTCTTCCAGCTTCATTTTGAGGGTTCTTTCTCTCCTCTCCTCTCCGCTCTCTTCCCCTTTGTCTCCTCCTCTTCCTCTCTTAATTTCCTCCACATTGTTGTTCCTCCTTTCTCTTCTCTTTTTCCCTTTTTGGTCACCTTTCTCCCTTACCTTCTTTTTCTCCTCCTCATCACCGTTCTCCTCTCCCTAATCTTCCCTCCTTACTTTAGATATTTTCACACCTTCCAGCTACATTACATTTTTTCCTCCCTTCTTCCATACCTCCCCCTTTCCCTCCTCTGTGTTCCCAGCTGTGGGAGCCGCTGGTGAAAGCTTGGCAACGTCCACAATCTCTGTGCTCTGTGTGTGTGTGTTGTGTGTGTGTGTGTGTGTGTGTGTGTGTGTGTGTGTGTGTGTGTGTGTGTGTGTGTGTGTGTGTGTGAGAGATTTGCCAACATCCCCTACTGTCTTCCAGAGGTTTTGTGAAGGGGAGGCAGACTCAAAATGATCTGCAGCCTTCATTACTTGATCAAAGATGTGGTTCAATAGAGCTAAAATTTGCATTTCTTTATCAGCTATACTGACAAGGAGCCACAATTGGCTTTTTTATTAAAAATTAGATATCAGTCTACTTATGATATGATGGAGGGAGGCTCCGTCTTGTCCACAGCTAGTCTTAGTGTGTTGTTATTAATAATTAGACGTCTGAGCGGAGAGTTCAAGGCACTGGTGTGGGAGGATTTTACTCAACAGTATTTAAATCCTGCAGTGTAATCAGCTGCTACCCCACTTTAAGCTACTTCATCAGTCAGTCTCAGAGTGGAGGATTTGATTGTGGATGATGATGGACAGGAGTTCCCCGACAAATTAAAAGGAAAATCACTGCCACAAAATATTGGCTTTTGGTAGCTTCAATCAAAAAAGAAGCTATGCAGCCTTAAAATCCCACTGGGTGAGTAACAACACCAGCCTGGAAAGGTATTCCAATATTACATGCCGCCACTGAAATGCACCTGTAATATATCCATATCAGACAGGGTTATAAGCCAAACGAAAGACAGATGTATAAATGCAAAGCCGGGCTGGAAGGTACACTTTCCTCTGTGCCTTCAGTAACATTTTACATTATGTTTTATAAATGTATAAAGTAACACGTCGCACATGTAATCTAAAGGACATGACATGTTTTAGAAAAAGATAACGGACTATAAATCACATTTCCAGCAGCTTCCCCTGGTCATGCGTCACACAAACAAGTACAGAGAGATTGAAATGTGACTGATTTCAGTCTGTCTGTAGTGAGCAGTGTGTGCTCATTTCTGTTCTGACAGAGAGACGCTTGTCAGGTAAACTTTGAATCATAAAGCAGCAAGAAATATCACTGCTGTCAGTTGGAATAATATATATTTAATGTGTGTTGTTGTTTTCATTCTGGCCTCTTACCTGACCTGAGTTTGCCACAGATGTTCCTAAAAGGAGAACAAGCTTTAGGACAACGTTACTCGAAGCTCTTCGAGGCTCACAAACCCCTAAACCACAATTATGTTTCCGATCCAGGAAGGCTGTGGTGGTGGGAGGGGTTAAGTATCTCTGCGTCTTATCTTTATGTGACACTCACAAGGAGCATGAGATTAAGTGTGGGTGTTTGGGTTCTGTGGGGGAAGAGGGAACCGGACCGCAAAGCTCTTGATTATTAGATTTGTTGACGCTGTGTCCCGCCATCACCCATGGTGATGTACTCTGCGTAGTGACGGAGAAGATGAGATTATGGACATGCCAAAATAAGGATTCACTGTTGAGATGAGGAGTCTAGTGATGCGGAAAGGACACAAACGTCCAGTTGCTGCTCCTCACTTTGATGGGAGCCAGTTGTGCTTTTTCAGGTCCACTGGAAGTTTGACTTAAAATAAAATTCATAGCTCAATACGTAGCTCTGTGGTTAACACTGGCTCATATGTTATCCCTGTGATGGACTGGCTGTCCCTTGCCTTTCAATCAATGCATAATAATAAGCAGGTATGGATAATCGCTAGTTGACACCAGTGTTTCCTTCAGAATTGCATTTCTGTCGAGGCTGGAAAAGCCTCCACGATATGTGGCGCAGACTTCGGAATATAAAGTGTCATCGGGACAAAATCACGTTAAGGACTTTTATTATTTATTAGTGTCGACTTAAGACAAACTGCGTCATCGCTGCCATATCCGAGTTGAAGTACATCTACTGTAGCTGCACCAGATCTGAATGTTCGAACAGTATCTGTATTTTAACAAGAAATCCAGCCTCCTCAGCACTAAGTAAGTGTTCCTCTAATCACTCTGATGTAAATGAGGACGAAATGGTTGCATTCAGTTGCTGCTCGCAAATTCTTCACTTGGATGCTGTTGTTCAGTGAGATGGTGTGTGTGTGTGTGTGTGTGTGTGTGTGTGAGAGAATGGGAGGGTCTTCAATGCATCGCTTGTATGAGACACCCATGTTGACATGTTATACTGTGTTAAACACTGTATTTACACTCAGACTGGGTGGAGGCTTTTCCAGGCGAATTAACAGACAATGTGACCTGTCAAATCAGCGTGGCCGCCTGACGGGCTGACTGATTGAATCAGATCACATTATGGTGCTAATACAGCTGTGTGTGTGTGTGTGTGTGTGTGTGTGTGTGTGTGTGTGTGTGTGTGTGTGTGTGTGTGTGTGTGTGTGTGTGTGTGTGTGTGTGCGCGTGTGTGTGTGTTGATGGGGGAATACCCTTCCATTGGAACAGTCTGGAATCACGAGGCTGTTGCTGTGGCAACGCGAAAATGGGAATTTCCCTAGTAACAGACAGTATGAGAAGATGCTGGGAAGAGTGGGAATATCAATGTCACTGTGGAAATGCACTTCAGGTGGAATATGAGCTAATGGATAACCTGCATGTTGGATGAATAGACACAGATAGATGATGCTGAGGAGAGTGGATGCTGCAGGACAGTCCCCTGTGGAAAAGTATTGATTTGTCATCCGTTACAGCGGAGAGTTATGCAAACTCCAACAATAACACTATGATTGTACTCATAATAGGGCTGGACGATGTGATTAAAAATCTATACCACGATAAATGATATCACATAAGTACATCCTTTCCTGTGTTGGTTTGTCCTACTCCAGTACAACCAGTTATACTGGTTAGTTGTGATTCGTTGTTTTTAATGTTTTATTCTAGACAAACTATTTATTTAAGGTTGATACAAGATCCTTGAATCAACCTTTTATTTTCTCTCCATATCTTACTTTGAGAAATATGAATGTTTTTCTACAAACTTATTTTGAAAAATAAATTGCGTGGACAAATTCCCATCGGCTGAACCACAACACCAGCCAGGCAAGGTTTTCTGATATTACATGCCCCCCACTAAAAATGTACCTGTAATATATTCATATCAGACAAGGTTATAAGCCAAAAAGAAAGACAGCTGTATAAATGCAAAGCCGGGCTGGAAGGTGCACTCTTCTCTGTGCCTTCAGGTCTAATTCAGTAACATTTGACATTATGTTTTATAAATTATAAGTCATAGATGAAATATAAAGGACATGACACGGACACAGACCAGCACCTTCCTCTGGTCGTGCGTCACACAAACAAGCTTTGAATCATAAAGCAGTAAGAAATATCACAGCTGTCAGTTGGAATGATAGATATTTAATGCATGATAATACAGATTGTGCTGTACTGTATTTAGCAGTAGCAGTGTTTCTGTACAGGGCTGCAACCATCAAATATTTTCATCAGAAAGAATGAAAAACCACCCAACCTGCCCCCGGTTCAATAAGTACGCCATGAAAACTATCAAAGGAAACGTTAAAATATTACACATAACAAATAATATTTAATGTATTTCACCTGAAAATCTCAATTTGAGACGATGTGCAACAATCAACAAGAAGCTATTGACAAAATATATCTGAATTTACATATTTCGTGCATTTCAATAATCCTGGAAACAGTAGTTTAGTCGGGTGCCAGTAGAGAATGATGTAGAAACTCCAGATTAATTTAGTCTTTGTTACTATTTCATAACCGCTACTAAAAAAATAAAACATTTGTAAAAATGGTAAAAGCTGTCCTTGTAATTTAACTGAGATTTATTATTGGATGCACCAAACAACATGCTATGGAAAGTAGTGTGGCTTTGTCACACCTCTTCCTTCCGTCACCCCTGCTGCACAAGATGGATCCTTCACGTAGATGGAAAACACCTCTGCCTCACGCACACGCACACACACACACACACACACACACACACATGCGTGCACTTTATAAACTGGGTCAGTCTTTCATACCTTTACTCACTCACTCTCACACATATGCATGTTCAAAGGGGATTCCCACCCTGCTTAAACTGCGGACACAAAGACGAAGTCGCTGATGTTTTGTAGAAGGAGAATGGGTGTGGTCACTTGTAAGTGTGTGTGTGTGAGGAGCCATATTAAATAATCAGTGTGTTTGCGTGGAAAAAGTGTGCTATCTACAGCCAGAGGTGTGACGAGGGAAATGATTATTGAATGGGGGGAAAAGGCCTGTCTGTACCTGCAGCTCTGTTACATCATTTAAGTCTTTCCATCAGTCCCTCACTCTCCATCTTTATCCAGTGACTCTTTGTCCCTCAGCTCCTTCCTTCCCTTTTGTCACATGTAGTTTTAATCATTTTCTTTTACATCAGTCATTTCGTATTTGATGAACCGTGAGAGGCTAAAGTAACTGCTGTTTAATCAGAGCAAGATGGATTAGCCAAGAGCACTGCATCCACTTACTAAGAATTAGAATATCAGCATTGGGAAAACAACGATTTCCTTGTGTAATTTTGTTTTTAGATTAATCAAAATCAAATGATTTGTGGCAATAATACAGTAAAGTGCCTGAAGACGATATAAATAAAGGTCTTTAGGTGGGGACAAGCCATTAGAGAGTTTAGATAAAGGAAATCATGCCCACACACCAAATGTATGTGTCAATAGATAAAAGAGTAAACAGAATATGTTGGATACAAAACCATTATGACGCTGCTCTACACCATCAAAGGTTCAGAAATACTTTATCAGCGTTATTCAAGTGGAACAATGACCATGAAGGAAGGATTAGTCTAAGAAATCTGTAATGGATTGGATGTGCCTGGCTGGTCTCTGCGCAGGAAATCCCTCAGGATGCATCAGGTCGCATGTGGTCACATTGTTCTTAAATGCCAAACTGTCGAGTATCTCAAACGTGCCCTCCAGGAAGAATTAGTAGATAAAACATTCTGTTGAAGCTGACAAAACTTAATAAAAATTCTGCCTCATATTATTTTCCCATGCTTGTTCATATCGTCCTGATTCAAATCGGCTTTTTACCAACTCTTCTTCTCCCTGTGTGTGTGTGCGTGTGTGTGTGTGTGTGTGTGTGTGTGTGTGTGTGTGTGTGTGTGTGTGTGTGTGTGTGTGTGTGTGTGTGTGTGTGTGTGTGTGTGTGTGTGTGTGCGCGTGCGTGTAGAACCACAGCTGAAGGGCATAGTGACCAGGTTGTTCTGCAGGCAGGGCTTCTATCTCCAGATGGGCCAGGATGGAAGTATGGATGGGACCAAAGACGACAGCACCAACTCCTGTAAGTGGACACACTGCACACACACACACACACACACACACACACACTGATAGACATCATACACAATCAGATAATCCAACATTATACAGCACATTTGGGGAAATGTAATCATTTGATAAATTGCATTTTGAGGACCCTTATTTATCAACACAGCCTAATTTTGCGTGAACTGCGTGTGCAGCCATTTCCAACAAGCGCTACATTGTGATGTTCATGAATATGCATAAATGTAACAAGTACCCGAAAAGAGAAAAAGAATATCGGCGCTCAAAACCAAAATGTCATCGCACCAACAAACAAATGACAGACAGTCTCTCTCAAGGGCAAACAGTTATTTAGAGATGACTTGTCTGTCTCCTGTCTTCATTTGATTTGATGAAGGTCGAGAAAGACCTTTTTGTTTCCTCTCAGCAGCAGGAATTCTAAATAATCCTATCACAGAGATAATTAAATGGTTCAAGCAAAGTCAAGTTCCCCCATTTACAACAAAAACGATACACCCATTGTTCAGCTACACCAGCACTTTCATTCAAGCATATCGATCTAAATCAACCACAGTTGTTGGTATTGATTGACATTCACAGTTAATGTAGTCGTAAAGACAGCAAAGTGACAGTGATGGTGTTTTAAAAAAAATCCATTTGGGATATTTCATGTTGTGCAGGCAGCGTGTTTTCAGACCGCACACCAGCTGTTCAGCAGAAAGCGACAAGTGGCTGCTTTAGTTTGGTAAGGGTTAGTTTATTAGACCTCTGCACCCAGCACTGCAGATGGATGATTATTGATTAATGTAGTGTATGTAATGTATGTATGTATGTAAACGTAACGTATCAGTAATCACTACAGAGGATTCACTGGTCCAAAGTAACCTTTCCATATTGGCTGAGCTGGTTGCTCTCTGCCATCCAATTTGCAGCAATGTCCCACTTGTTTACTATGATTTAATTATTCTTTGGCAAATGTCTTCACATCAATCTTTGGCAAATGTCTTTTTTTTTTTATTCCTGCCACAGCTCGGCGTGCAGATCAAACAGAATTTACTGCAGCTCACACTTGTTGCCAAGCGTCATTTTCCATTTGTTTGTCAGTTTTTTCTGTCTGAGCCGTGTTCAGCTCAGCAGAGGGGAGACATCAGTGACATTTCCTTCAGCATTTAAGAGGAGGGTTGTTACCATCGCTAATCAGCTGGCTGCATATCTTTATGTTAATGAAGGCTGTGCATGAGCCTGATGGTTTAGAAAGTGTGATGTTTATCCAGGATGATTACTTGCAGGTGTACTCACGCACATTTACATTTCTTCTGCTTGTTAGAGACCATTTATATGTAACCTTGATTAGTGAAGGCTCTGATATCCCAGGTGTAATCAGCCCTTGATTAGAAAGAAAAACAAGCATTTTCATGGCTTTACAGGTCATTGCTATAAATTACATAATAATATCTACATAAAGTAAAAGGAAAACGGCATCAACTGTCTATCAAATGTTGATCAGCTCATCACACTGTATCTGGCATGGGTGACAGTGTCAATAAAGTATTTTGAAAATGGAATTAACACACTATGTATGGATTTTAATTCATTAAACTCAACAGCTTCAGCTCACAGTGCTAGCTAGCTGGTGCGTCTTTAAAGTTTCACAGTGGCTCAATAAATAAAACAGCAGTCTGTGATTCAACCTATCAAAACGAACTTCTTTGCTTTAAATCAATCATCCTTTAAAGCAACAGCCTTCTAAGCTTTAAAGGATTCATTAAGAGTAAAGTGGGTTTAGACGATCATATACTCAGCACATGAATGGGTTCGTTGTGTAAACTAATAAGGGCATTATTGGACAAAATGATCAAACTGTTCACAGCGAGGTCTGTGGATTATCAAGTATAACTCAGAGTGTTTTCGAAGTTCTGCAAATGATTTATTTTTAATGTTTTGAGCAGCGCACACACACAGTTCTATTCATCTCCACTGTATAGGGGTGGAGGCAGCGAGGAGACAGATATTTCAAAAGCTGGGCAAATGAAAGCAATGAATTCCCACATACTGCCAGCACTAAGTTTCCAAACAAATTCAGCTTCAGCTTTTTCCAGGCATCAAACTCACAACATGAAACAATTAACATTTCTATACTGGAGCCACGGGCCACAATCAACAACATTAAAAAAATGACACCATCAATAATTGATGAAAACATCTAAACGCAGCGATAACCAGAGCAGGCTATAAATGCTGTGGCACAAAGAAAAACATGTTTTTGAGATTCTAGTGTAACCCATCCTCAGTTTACTTTAACCAAGCGGCAACTGGTAACACATTTACCTTGGACAACATGTTCGTATATTGAAACATCTTTGCGTCGTAACATTACGTCTGCATTTTCTAAAATGAGCTCTAACATCCTGAATGTCAGCAGAATTCACCTTGAATTTAGTTTGACATTGTTTCTGTCATAACAACTCGACTGCCAGCGGGCTAATCAATAAGTCTGAAATGCTAAGAGGCAAACGGGTTAAAGAGTCCTGGTTTCAATGACCTCTGCGGGAGCCGTCCAGGAGATTTTCAAAAACCTTGAAAGGGCACAACTAATGATGGCCAAATAATACACGTAATATTTGCATCAGAGAGGACTTAGATACAGGCTTATACCACCAAAATATAATAACAATAACATTCATTTTCAAACCTCATTATTGTCAAATGCCCTTCTGCTAATGCTTGTTCACACACCTTTAATTCCAAATGTCAGGCAAAACAACATTTGTGCTTTTCTACTTCCAAAAAAAGTCAGTAAAAGTACTCCATTACTGAAAAGCTGACAGTCAAAAATAAAAAAAGTAAATATCTCATAAGTGGAACAAATCTAAAAAGATACAAGTCGGTAATGGATTGCAGGAAGTGAACAAAACACCAGCGACACGAGTATTGTCCTTTAAATACCTGCCCGAGGCTGTAAGGGTGTGATCAGCTGTCTGTTCCTTTACCATCACCGACATCACTGACCCCAGGAGAGCACGACTCTGCCTTTGAAATAACAGACAAGAATACGTTGGTATTAAAATGTCATGGAAGAGTGACCCTGGTCAAAATCTAATACACAACGGGCCTCACGCAGGAATATTTTCGTATTCTTATCCGTCACAGGTGGTTTTACAGAGTCAATGGAGGATGCTCCCTCCGCACAGTCCTTTCACCTTCCTTGTTGTTTATTTTTGCAGATTTATATATATGTGTGTGTTAATCAGCTTACATAACACACAATAGTCATTTCTTCTTTTGTCAGTTTGTGGCTAAGAGAGTCATAGCTTCTATACTCTCCTACTCATTGGGTTTTAATGAGGTCAGAAGAAAAAAACATTTGAAGGAGAAAGAATTTGTTGCAAATATTATTAATATTTTTACACATAGGGCATCGGGGTCCAAGTAAAGTCAACAAAACACAAGAGGTTTTTTTTGTCTTAAATAATTGTAAATTATAGAGCTATAGAGACAAAGTATCACTGGGTTTTGGGCCGAGAAGAGAATTTATATTTAAATCTGCAGTTTTCAGTCAATGTTCTGCAGGCGTCCCCGACTGCAAAGCTCTGACTTTAAAAGCCCTGCAGTTCGCCCCTCGAGGACGAGCTGCTTTTTCACCTCACCGTGAACTAACCGCATTAACTGAGCAACAGACCAAATTACATTTCAGTTCTCAGAGCGGTGAAGAAGAGAAGCACGCACTCATAAACTCCGTTTGTCTGTTTTTGTCCTCAGCTCTGTTTAACTTAATTCCCGTGGGTCTGAGAGTCGTGGCCATCCAATCAGTCAAGACCGGCCTCTACATCGCCATGAACGGAGAGGGTCACCTCTACTCATCGGTGAGTACGCACACGCACACACACACACACACACACACACACACACACACAGTATTCAGTACTTCTGTCTGTCATAGAAATCAGAGCTGTCCAAGCACATCATTTTTATTGGTCCTCTTTTTGTGCAGTGGGGAAGGCTTAATGCTTCTTTCTGGTAAATTATGGGGCTTAATTGCAAATCATGTGTTGCTCATCCAGGTCCCGGGTGTTTGGTTTTAAGCTCTGGTAATTCTTTCTCCGAGACAAATGGAAACACTCGCCTGTTTTGACAAATCTCAGGTCATTTATAAGACCTTAATGTAAGTAGGCATAGTTTGTTAGGTGTTTATTTATTTATTTGATTAATCTATTAATAATTAGAAAAGTGTTTCCAGATCCCAAGGTGACCACTTTAAATAGCTTGTTTTATCTAATATACTGTCTAATATATATATATAACTCCGCTCAGTGAGCCCGGCCGGTGTACAGGCACTACATTCACTGTGTCCGGGGACCCGGGTCTGTCTGCAGAGCCTCTTCTGCTCCACCTGAAGGACGTCACACTGAGCAAAATGAGGCAAAAAGTATCAAGAGCACTTACAGACAAATCTTGCTCTAAATTATACAATATCTAACTTACATTACGGTTTAAATTTAAAGGAGAATTGAAGCATGCATTATACAATGAAAGCTATTTTCATGTCAGACTACTATGAAGGTTTTGTGCGACAGAAGATTGGAGACAGGTGCATTAGTGAGAGAGAGAGAGAGAGAGAGAGAGAGAGAGAGAGAGAGAGAGAGAGAGAGAGAGAGAGAGAGAGAGAGAGAGAGAGAGAGAGAGAGAGAGAGAGGGAGAAAGACAGATACATTGCTTTTAATGGACGCCATAATGAAACATATATTATGGAGGATTGTGCATTAAGTAAGATGTTTTAATGTCATTAAATGCCATTCATGTGGCTCTTCCTTCCCGAAATAGAAAACAAAATCATTTTAAGTTGCAAAATAAACCAAAACAAGTCAATCAAATCACTGACATAAGATAGAGAAGTGTAACAATGATTGGAAGAGAGGGAAGAAAGAGGCAAGTGGAGGGCAAGAGAGGTACAGGAGGAGCGGCTGGCTGTTGGGAGATCTGCTTGAGCAGAATATGAATTATTTCCATGCTGACTCTTCAGAGGGAGTTAACACTCTTTCACTGACGCCTCTTCTCCCTGACATCATCCCTCTTTCCTCCCCGTCATTTCTTTTTTTGGAAGTGGAGATGACAGGAGCAAGAGAGGAGGGGAAAGGAGGTGAAGGGAGGAGAAGACAGGAAAGCAGAGGTGATAGAGAGAGAGAGAGAGAGAGAGAGAGGACGGGGGAGTATAAATGGATTGGAGGGGAGAGGAGAGGGAAGGAGGGGAGGAGATGAAAGGAGGGACAATGAAAGGGAGAGGTGAGAGGAATAAAAGTGAGGCTAGGTCCAATCATGAAAGAAAGGAAGAAGGAGAGAGGAGAAGAAAGGATAGACTTGGGTAGGAGGCAAAAGAAAGGAGACAAGGAACAAATAGGACACAGAAGA